>NW_019154088.1:21906567-21948541 GCF_002288905.1 Enhydra lutris kenyoni | reverse complement strand
GATGTGGGACTCGATCCCAGGACACTGGGATCATGACCTGAGCCGAAGGCAGCTGCTTAACCAACTGAGCCACCCAGGCGTCCCCATATTAGAGATCTTAAACTGAGGTTGTCTACAGAATCAGCAGAAGCCAGAGATGAGTGTATATGGAAGATCCAGCCTGTGAATTCCCCATGGAGGGAAGTAAGAACACGCGAGTGACATCTGTCTCCCCAAGCTCTGGAGGATGCTGCCAAAGAGAACCATCATCTAGACCCATCCAGAATACTGAGGTGTACTGCTCACTGGGGAGTGGGGTGCTCCCAGCAGAACAGCACCCAGGGCTCTTGAGGGGTAGTACCCAAGATGGTCCCTACAAACCATGGCACAGCCTTCATTAGGAATCTGCCCATGACCCACTGGAGATGGCCTCCTGCAGACCCCCACAAATGGCCCATGAGCACACACAACACTCAGTCCCTCACCCACACATCATCCCATCCATCCCACTGGCCTCCCACCAGTGCACACAGGATGACAACAGCAGTGAGCTTTTGTAAGCGGCTAGTGAGCATGCGCAGAGAGCAGCCCCACTCTCTCGGATTGGGAAAAATCACACAAGTTCAGTCAGCACCGTCCTAGAGAAAGCAAACAAAAGGGAGACTCTCGGCACCCAGTCTGGCTTCACAGGGTCAAGAGAAGGCCTAAAAGTTTATACTACCTTGTCCCAGGATGTAGGAAACAAATATACCAAACATGATGAAGGTTTAAACTGGAAGGTGTCTGGATCTGAGACTCAGTGCACACTCAGGCTAAAACGCTTGTTATCTTCCACTGCATCAATTCTCACCTCAGTCTGATCAAGCATTCAAACCTGTGGGAACTGCACCCTCTGTCTTGCTTCTAATTGATTTAAGAGGAAACAAATGAATAATATAGAAGTATGCTTCCTTCTGACTCCATTATCAGGCTTGGAGGAAAGGCACTGACCAGGAGTCGTCTTCCTTCTACTGCACAGGAGCTGGTGGTATTAGGAGGGAAAGAATCAAGCCCATTGACGTGTTGGGCTACAGTTTTAACCTCTTTTGGTCAGATGTGATAAGCTGAATTTAATCTGGGGACTTCCCCAGTAAGAGAAAGCCAGTTACCAAATACCTAGCAACCATAGCTCAGCTAAAAGGAACCACTGTCACCCTACCAATTACCAATTATATCCATCGTTAGTTAGGAAGACTTGGAGGGACCTTGAAAGGACCCTGCCCTTGAGCATGGGTAGGGGTAGGAATGAGAGAATTAAATATTTACTCAGTTTGTTTTATTCCATTGATTTCTTTGCAAATATAGATTTTTAAAAAAATATATGTTATGGTTAGTAATGTTTAATTCAGTCGAACATGAACATGTGGGGGGAGGTTGGTAGCACGTCATCTCTACATTAGCCATTAGTCCAAATGCCTTTGTGCAATCTACTAATAGTAAGGCGGTTGACACATGCTTACAAAAATTTTCCCATATATCTCAGAAAGAAAGGCTTTCATTATGATAACAAAAAATTACAAGTTCAAGAACAAATTGAATAATCTTCTAACCGCAGAACATCATTAAGAGAGATATAAAAATGGAAAGAAACATTATGTATTCAAACAATCAAATAATCACATACACTTTAAAGACTTCTATTTTTTGCAAATTTATTTATAAATATATTTCAAACAGAAAGCTTAACTTAAAATTATGAGTCAGTAATAGAATTGTCCTTTCCTTCTTTTGTTATCATCTATTGATAATCAATTATGTGGGAAAGTTTTCCTAGGTACTGAAAATATAGAAATGAATGAAATACAAAATTCTGTGTCCTAAATTGTATGAGAGAGTTATTGTGAACAGATACATACAGAATTGTGTAAATGAGAACAGATTTCTGAGCTTTATCTGAAGCTCACATTGTCAGATCACTCCCTATCTAAATTTCCCTTAAACACACAAATAGTACTTACCCCCTGTGTGCTTGGAAAAACTGGGGCACAATTTTTGAACAAGACATTAATCAAAGCACATAGAAATGGTGGTCAAGGGGTGCCTGGGTGGCACAGTAAACCAGGCAGCTGACTTCAGGTCGTGTCATGATCTCAGGTTCCCAGGATCCTGCTCCAAGCTGAGAGAGGAATCTGTTTCTCCCTTTCCCTGTGCCCCTCCTTCCACTCATACTTGTACTCTATTTTTTTCTCTCTCTCTCAAATAAACACATAAAATCTTTTTAAGAAAAAGAAATGGCTGTAAAATATTGCCCCAAATACAGAGGAACAAAATTGATTTGAAAGTGTAATTAATTAAAATATACCACAGAGCTATATTAAAGCACATGTTAAATGAAAACTTTAAAAAAGTAGGTTTAAGAAAAGCAGATGTTTGAGGGAAAGACTTGATGAAGTGTGGAATAATCAAATCAAAATACATAAAGTGAAAAAAATCATGATCCTAATTATAATAAGAATTTTTAGCCTAAAAGGAATATTAGCAATATTATGTGATTACAGAATTATCACTTTCATATTTGCACTTTCTGTATTTCTCTATTTGACATGTAATGTTTTAGAATTGAAAAATTATAAATTTTACTGTGAAACACAGTATTAAGTAGCCATCCATAATGACTGTATTACTGGTTATTTGTAGGAGAGGAGTCTGAATAGCAAATATGAAGTCATCCTGAAAACCTGAATTTCAAAATAAAACATTATTAAATCACTTCAAGAATCCAAACACAAGAATCACCCAACAAAATGTTTTCACGCTGTCTGGGTCATCTCCATCTTAATAGTCTAACATGTTAGCTTCCACCTACAGACAAACAACAGCACAAAACCTATACTCGAAGGTCTGTGTCAGAAGACAGGGGCTTCCCTAGTCCCAGGTTTGAGTGCAGGCAGCAGGTGCTTGGGAAACAATGTGTGCTTGCTGCGCAGAAGTACACAGCTGAGTCTTCAGGCTGGGTGTCTCTGATGTGCAGGGAGAAACGTTTGGCCGTCTTATTCAATGAGAGAGTGAGTCTTTGGTCTTCTTTTGTGGCCACGGTTGAACGAATGTCTATAAGGAGCTGGGGACCATTCCCAAGTTCTTGCTTATACCAGGGGAAGTAACTTGAGGCACTATCTGAATAACTGCAGTTGATAACAGAGCTGCTTCCCTCCTGGACACTCAGGGTAGAAGGATGCTGCTCCACATTCTCTCCCTGGCTAAACCCTGTGCAGAAAGAAAAGGTGAGAGAAAGGAGAAGAGATTCCAGGTTATTGTGCTTCAGAATTCTCTTTTTCTACACTAAGTGGAGGAAACTTGAGTAAAGCCAGTCTCGACTTCTGAAGAATATCCACTAATATACTCTAAACTCACAATTCAGTTGCAGCCACGAGAACATGATTAAAGCTCCCATGGATGTCTTCATGGTTCCTCCCAGTTAAGCTCAGGTTCAGAATTGCAGCCTCCAGCCAGCTCAGCACCTTCTCTTATCAGGCCGTCCCTTCTTTCCTCTAACAGAGGACTTTCCCACATTGTGTACCAACCAATAAGAAAAAGGCTCTGCTTCTGCCATAGTCTAGTCCATCAGATGCACTAAAATGAACCCTCTATGTGGTCTGCATCAGCACAGGTGCACTGCCATCTTGTGGTCACATCTCTGTGAATTCGCTGGGGAAATGTTCTCTTAGCCTGTGCCTCTGAGGGACTCACATGCATTAAGGCAGCAATCGGTCAAGGAAATTATATCTTAGATCAGGGATGAACTGTACAGTAAGAACATGGAGATCAAGGTTTACATGCCTGCACACTGCTGAGTCACTGTTAGTAATTTGGAAAGAGGTAGATGCTATTGCTATTTATTCAGTGATGAGCCTGGTGTACATGTTTAAACTCAGGAAAGAATCAAGATTCAGTCTCTTAAACAAAGAAAATGGAAACACTTCCCTTTCTGCCAAACCTATTGTCCTCATTTGTCTGTTAAAGAGAAAAAACATTTGTAAAAGGAACATGGAAGCCAAAGATTAGAGTAAGAGAGAGAAGGTCACTTGATATTTCAAATGCCTCTTTTTTCAGACTATTCCTCCTCTGGTCTTGCTCCAGACCTTGAGATTCCCAGAGAGTTGACTGTACCAACAGTCAAAATGTTTAATGTCAAAGAGGAAGTGAGGAAACCCACTTTCTTTCTCGCCTGACTCATTCAGTACCTAATTGTTTCCTACTGTTGTCTTGGTTACAGTCTCTGATGTGTAAATGAAGTTGGACTCAAGAATTTCTAAGGGCACTTACAGCTTTAAATTTCTTTTGTACTATATAACAAAGCAAATATTTGTTGATGACTGGTGGTGTGCGCTATGGATAAGTGTCAGAGTGGGTGAAATTGCCTGCATTATGGAACTCCAAGACTATTTTCACAGCCACAGGTGACCGAGTATGTCTGAGGTTAATCTTAGCCAATGGCGGAGGCATCTTCAGAAGCAGAGATACAGTCCTCAGGATGAAATCCTATCAGGATTTTCATTTCTTCTATAAGATCAATAATGTATCAAGGAGAGTTAAATCCATATGAAAATGTAATAAAATAGGATTTATTCACTGAGTGAAAGTTCTTCACAGGCAGTGATATCAGGGGGCTTCATGGCTGAGCCATGTGAAGGCCGGATATTCTTCTGGAGATGTAATATATATATATATATATATATATATATATATATATATATATATATATATATATATATATATATATATATATTTTATATATCCTACAGAAAAAAGAAAGAATGTTGGCAGTTGAGGCAGCCTAGAGGGGGTAAATGAGCTTACTAATACAGAAAGAGAGAAGCACTTTTTAAGACAGCTTAATTTCTTTTTGGATTCTGGCTTTCTCCTTGAAACTTTACTTTGGAGTTTCCTTATTTCCAGCCATGGATATCTACACAATTTTTGAGATCATTCCAAAATGAAAACTTGGGAACATCTTTCAAAAAGCAAGGAAAAATTCTCATTAGTTAATGTTTCTAGAGGAATCATTTATTAAAAATGCTTTAACTCTTCATACATATTAGTTTCATGTCTCTCAATTTAATTTTTTAAAGACTCTTATTTTCAACCATCTTAACCAGGTTCAAAGAAAAACAAGGCTGATGTACTGGGTATCCAATGCAACTCCTGCAGCCACACAGGTATAGCCTCTCCTATTATCAACCTCTCCTGGACAATTTTCACAGTGAAGGAGCCAATGCTGCCAGGTCATATCACCCAAAGCCCAGAGTTTATCTAGGGTTCACTCCAGCTATTGTGCATTCTATGGGTGTGAACAAATGTAAGTAAGTATCCACCATTATAGTATCACAGAGACTAGGCTCACTACACTAAGTATTCTCTGTGCTCTTCATCCCTGCTGCTCCGTTCAACCTTTGACAACCACAATCTTTTACTCCCTCCATAGTTTTGCCTTTTCCAAAAAATCATGGGATCAGAATCATACCCTACCTAGCCTTTGCAGATCAGCTGTATTCACTTAGTAAAATGCATACAGGTTTCCCCTATCTCTTCATGGCTTCATGGCTCATTTCTTTTTAGCAGCAAATCATATTCCATTGTTTGGATGTACCACCATTTATTAATTTATTCACTTATTGAAAGACATGCAACTTACCTCAAGGTTTTGGCAATTATGAATAAAATTGCTATAAAACACCTGTGTACAAATTTGTGTGGACATAATTTTTAAAACCCTTTGGGAAAATACTCAGGAAATTCATTGCTGCATCATACGGTAAGAGTATGTTTAGTCCCATAAGAAACTGCCAAACTGCTTTTTTGAAATGTCCAGGTATACACTTTCAATCTGTAGTAATTTTCCAACAATATTTACTACACCCTTGGCTGCATGTCAAAGCCCCAGCTAGTCCAAAGCAGGCACAGACACCACAGGTGGCACCGTCAACTGCTCAGCTCACACACAGCCTGCTGTGACCCAAAAGCTGAGCCTGCATGTGTTCCCGCCTGTGTCCTGGTGCCGCATGTACCTCTCTGCTCAGGCACTTGTTCCTCCCACTTATAGGACTCACTTATAAAAGACAAGCATAAAGGTAAAACTAGTATTAATTTCAAGACAGTGAAGGCACAGCATCAAACCAAGGTCAGGGTTCCTTGGGAGATTTGGGGGGCTGTGTAACTGCACAGGTCCCATGCTCAAGAAACTGAGTTTCCTCCCTGCTTCAGGGAATCTGCCCATTTACCTTCATCTGAATTTTCAGGGGCACAGGCTTTCCTATCAATGCCCTTTTCTCAACATAAAAGCCAGTGCAGGCTGGAATCCCATTTTTGCTGGAATCTTTCTGCATGTAAGTTTCAACTTTGGGTCCGGGTCAGCAGTCTTTGTCTCTGGTTACAAGAGGGAAGGGTTCTTTTAGGGTAATCCTGAAAGCTGTCTTCTCCCTTTCCCAGACTGGGAATAATGTTATAAAATCATGAGTAATAAATTCATGCAAAATGCAAGGAAGAGCAATGATTTTCACGGAACAGAATGAAAATTTTCATAAGCTCGTCCACACAAGGTGCTATTTAGAAATGACTTAAATACATACTTCTGTCAGTGATATGTTAACATATTGTAAAACTGATCAATGGAAATCATTAAGATTTTGTGATTCTAAAATGTCTTCTATATCAGGTACTCAGAGGATAAGCTCTTATGTCACCTCAGATTCACTAACTTTTGGAATAATAAGAGCTCCACTAAAGCACTTATGCTCTAAAACTCATTTATTCTCACATGAAATGAAAGTACTTATTTACAGGGTATTACCTTACTAAAAAAAAAAAATATGTAATTAGATAAGTAGAGTGCCTGACCCTCAATAAAATTATTTTGTTTTATTTTATTTTATTTGTATTTTCAAGGGGAAGATGGTGAATACAGACTGAGAAAACATTACACATGTTCTCATTACTCTCCTTTGATAGTAAAACATTTATAGGTAACTAAAAATTTTAGTCAACTCTCTAATTGTTGATGACCATCTACTTTTTCAAGCTTCTCCCATTTGGCTATTTACAAATAATTTATATGCTAGCTGCCAGAACATCTGTCTTCCCAGGGTAATGGATATGGGCATCTCTGTCACTTGCTCCAATGGTCCCATGGTAGAACTTTTTACCTACAAAGGGCTTTTTGGAAGAAAAACGGCAAGAACAGCAAGTGAAATGAGAGCACTGGTAGGTCTAATTTAGAAGGAAAAAAAATGCTGTAACATAAGTCTAAAAATATGCGAAGGCTGCTGTGGGGGCAAAGGCCCACCCCAGGGAGAGGCGGGGGCTGCAGGCGCAGCTGCAGTTTGGGTGCAGGCTGCAGATCACAGGGGAGCACTGTGCCTCCCCCGCACACAGGTAGGTGGCTGAGTCTTCCAGTCGGGAGGCCGTGATATGGAGGGTGCTGGACTGTTCCTTAGTATTCACTGTGCAGGTTAACCTTCCACTCTGCTTCATCCCCGAAAATATGTAAAACAATGAGGTGAAGCTGCCGCCCCCGGGATTCTGTCGGAACCACTGCACTCTGTTCACTGTGCTAGAAAAATTGCACTTGAGAGTAGAGCTGGCTCCCTCCTGGAGGCTTAGGTCTGAAGGGCTCTGCTTCACCGTCATCCCTCTCACCCCTGTGTGGAAAGGGAAAAACACAAATGATATGACTGGGGAGTCACCGGTGCCATTTTCAAACCTGTAAAATATCCAAAGAACCCAATCCCAATGATGTAGGACCTTCTAGGAGTTCTCTGTCAGCTCACTCCCCTCACCACTGGGCTGTGGACTCCACCCAATACCCATGAGGAATGCAACTCACAGCAAACATGGACCCACAGAAGCCCCAGCAGAGCTCCCCAGTCTGTCTTCATGTTTCTTTTTCAATGGCTATATTAGGAATACTCCAGTCCGCAGAGGGTAGAGTCCAGGGTCCAGAAAGAAATGTGTTCTTACCCTCAATCCCTTCCAACAGACCACTGAGCACCAATCACACCTCAGCTCTGTCATTCACAGAACTCCAGACTCCACCCACAGTGACACAGTAGCAGTGCACAGTAATCTCTCCAAAAGTGTGCTTGCCAGCAAGGCAGAGAGGTAGGTGCCATATTTCCAATAAAGGAAGATATAAGGGATTTTTCTGAAAACACTTTATGTAAGATTTATGGGTTAGCATGTGAGGAAAGCTGAATGATCCTTCTAGAAGTGTCAGCATCTCAAAGGAGGTTACATAGAACCTTGAAGACTCATAGGGAGGAGACACTCCATTCCCCAAACTGCATACTTAGACAATGTGAGAATTCAGCTATGTATAAATACAGACAAAGGAAAACTATCTGGTAGCATGCATTGTGTATTGCAGAAGTAACTACAATTTCTTGAAGTCAGGAGAGTTCTAGAAACCAAAACAGGCAGCCAACATCCGCATAAAAAATGATTCCAACCAGAATTTTGTTGGTGAAAAATACATTTCTGCATAATGCCCCCTCTGATTTAATTTCCACCTCTCCACCTCTCCTGTGCTACTGGTGGATACTCTTTCACCCACATAGCTGAGGTGGGCCAAGTCACATGTTGCTGGTCAAAGTCAATATTGATCTCTTCCTTTCCTTCTATTTTTGTTCCTTTTTTTTTTCTTTTTTCTTCTTGTTCCCTCCACTCTGAGCAGAGATATATAAAAAGGTAGGATATCGGGGATTTTGAAATAATTTCAATGCCAGTAGGTTTAGGAGCTTTTATTCATAACAACCGATACCAGGTAACAGAATGTTTTCTGTCTCATTTCCTTGGTCACAAGGTCCAGAACTATCCTTATCCTGTCACCTGTCTCTAAGAATTATCTCTATAATGGATTTCTAGAGACATGGCCTACAGATGTCTGAAGTTGATATGCAATGGCAGAACTGAAAACCTTAGATGAGCTTTACACAGACCTGGTCCCCACTCTCTCCCCACCTTTCCTATCTATAATTGGACTGGTTCACATGATTTCTGTTCTCTCTGTAATTGTTCAAACTTGGACCACCAGGAGGTCTTTGCTTCTTGTTAGGCCTAGAGTGCCCCCTAGAGGACTGAAGGGGTCAACTAAGATGCCTTCAGACCAAGCAACTCCTCCGACACAGATCCCCAGGCCTATTCATTCCAATCTTCCTGATGAAGGAAATGCAGATGGTCAGAGTTGAAGATAATTGCTTAGATTGAATGAGGATTACAAGTAAACCTAAACCTACTTTTAATGTGGACTTTTAAAGAAAATTGTATCAGAAAATAATTCGGTAAATCTCATTTTGTGCTATTTATTTGATTTCTTTACTGCAGTTCAAAAGAAATCCACAAATATTCCTTGAACTTTTAGTTTCATTGGGGTAGTTTACTAGATTTCAGAATATATAAAGAGTAATGGAATATTACTCAGCCATATAAAAGAATGAAATTTTGCCACTTGGCTTAACATGGTCAGAGCTAAAGAGTACAATAATGAGGGAAAATGAGGAAAATAATGCAGTTGGAGGAAGACTAGTACCATATGATTTCACTCCTGTGGAATTTAAGAAACAAGCCAAACAAGATAAAGGGAAAAAATAAGACAGAGTGAGATAAAGGAAGAACAAACTCTTAAATAAACAGAACACAGTGATGGTTACCAGAAGGGAGAGGGCTGGGCATTGGTTAAATAGGTGAGGAGATGAAGAAGTGCCTTTGTCCTGATGAGCACCAGGTGATCTGTGGAAGTGTTGAAAGAAAACAGCCAAGAAAGGTGAGCAGATGGGATGGGATTTTCCTGCTGCTTCTGTGTGGAAAGACTAAGCCCTTTCCTCACCTGCTAAACCCACCACACCCACAGGAGAGATCCCAAGGAAGGTCAGTCTTGTGGAATCAGTCAAAGCTATCTAAGAAAACACCTCGTTAGCGAACTAAGGTTACTCCTGCAAAGGGAAGATCTAAAGAAGAAAAGAAGAGATTAAAACATTTAATATTCCAGTAGAAAAGAGAACAGAGAAGAAAACTGGGAGAGATGAAATATCAAGAATAAATTGAGATTTGCAGAAAAGGATGAAAGTAAAATTAAGCAAATTTCACATCTTGATAGAGCAGGATAAAAACAAGTGTGAGTAGCAGCCTCTACACATTCTTCAGTGGTCCCCCATATATCCATTCTTTCACAACTGGGAATGCTTTAAGAGCTATTGAAAGCACACATTGCTAATGCCTCTAAAAACCCATTAAGAGAAGTTGAGAAACCATCATCAAAATTGTCTATAATCATTCTCCGCATGAGAAATCAAGTGCAAATTTGAATCAAGGGAGACTTCGACTCTCTTGTTTATGCATATCACATTTATTTTAGTATCTTATTAAATGAAATGTATCACAAAAAGCAATCTTGGAGTCATACCCACACATAAAAATATCTTAATCATTTTAACAGCTTATCTTTAAATGCATGCTTTAGTGCATTGTTTCCTAAATTAAAGTGTTCCTTTGTCTTAGATATTCCCCCTAGGAATTATGTATATAGATCTAATATCCTAACAAAAGATCCCCACTAAATAACCTAATTTACAGATCAAGGAACTATTGAAAGAATAAAGTAAGTTCCAAGTCTAGAGAAGGAAGGAAATAACAAAAATTACAGCAGAAATAGCAAAACAATAGAAAAAGTCACAAACTAAGAGATATTTTTTGTTGTTAGTTTAAAAAGAGAGAGTACATGCAAGCTGGGGGAGGGAGAGGGAGAGAGAGAATATTAAACGGCTCCACATTCAGTCCAGAGCCTGACACAAGGATCAGTCTCACAATCCTGAGGTCATTACCTGAACCTAGATCAAGAGTTGAATGCTTAACCCACTGAGCCACCCAGGCAAGCCTAAAAGTTATTTTTCTGAAAAGGAAACATAAGAGAGAAGTTCCACAATATTGGTTTTAGCAATAATCAATGATGTGACATCAAAAGCAAAGGGAACAGAAGCAAAAACTAACAAGTGGGACCACATCAAACTAAAAAGCTCAGTACAACAAAGGAAACAGTCAGCAGCATCAAAAGTCATCCTACAGAGTGGAAGAAAATATTTGAAAACTACATATATATGATAAGTGGCTAATATCCAAACTATAAAAGGAACTCCTATAATAATAGTTTTTTAAAAATACTAATAAGCCAAATTTAAAAAATGGTCTAAGGACTAGATAGACATTTCTTCAAAGAAGATACTCAAATTGCCAACAAGTATGTGAGAAAATACTCAATGTCACTAATGATCAGGAAAATACGAATCAAAGTCCCAGTAAAATATCACCTCACAGAGTCATGTAAATATGTAAAAATGGGCCATCCCATTATATATTTCAGTATTTAAAATGTTGATACTAGCCACGACCTAAAGGTGGCAGAAAAAAGCACATACTTTAAACATGTGTAATTTTCTACTCCCTTTTAATGATGACTATCTCAATGTATTTGCCACTACATTTGCAACAAATTTTTGTATCATCCATATGTTATACATTAAACAATGATGACTATTATCAAAAATAGAAAATGACAGTGTTGTCAAGGATGTGAAGAGATTGGAACACTTGTGCATTCTTGGTGGGAATGCACAATGCTCTAACCATGGAAAACAATATAGGGGTTCTTCAAAAGTTGAAAACAGAACTAACATATGATCCAGTAATCCCACTCCTGGGTATATAATAATAAGAACTGAAATCAGGGGACACCTCTGTGACTCAGTCAGCTAGATGTTTGCCTTTGACTCAGGTCATGATCCCAGGATCCCTACTCAGTGGGGGGTCTACTTCTCCCAATGCCTGCTCCTCCCCCTGCTGTACTCTCCTTCTCTCTCTGACAATAAATAAATAAATAATAAATAAATAAAATCTTTTAAAAATAATTGAAATCAGAATCTTAAAGAGTTATTAAGCACTCCTATGCTCATTGCAGTACTGTTCACAATAGCCAAGATAGGGAAACAACTTGAATGCCCAACAACAGATGAATGGATAAAGAAAGTGTGCTATATACATAAGCAGAGTACTGTTCAGCCTTAAAAAGAAAAAGGAAAAGAAAATCCTACAATATGCAACCACATGGATGAATCTTGAGGATATTATGGTAACTGAAATAAGCCAGTTACAGGAAGACAAATAGTATGTGATTCCACTCTTAATGTGGTATCTAAAATATTCAAGTTTATAGAACCAAAGAGTGAATCAAAGAAAAGGTTTCCATAGGCTCTGCAGACAGGGTAAGAGGGAGTTATTAATCCAGCATATGAGAGATTACAGAGTTATTGTACAACATTGTACCCATAGCCAACAATCCCATATTGTACACTTAAAATTTTAAGAGGCTATATCTCATGGTAAGTGTTTGCTACACAATACAAATTACATTAAAAAAAAAAAAAAGACAGCACAGTCTCATCTGTTAGAATGGCCAAAATCCAAAATACTACCACCACCAAATGCTAGTGTCAGAAACTCAGAAATAGCCCAGGTCAATCCATGAATTTCACCAAAGTAGTAATTAATAATAAAAGTGTCATGTGCATATCTGAAAAGACAGTTCATGAAGTGGGAACACTCAAACCAAAATATGGAAAGAGGCTCAGGGGTATATTGCTAGAAAGCAGTCGATATAGTGAGAAGTCTGGGAGTGTCTACTCTTCACAGGCAGTATTGGTTATAATATCAGAATTCCTGTAAATGATGTCAGAAGCTGCTCAGTGGACACCTAATATCAAACTTAGGAAATAGTTCAAGTTTCACTTACGATTTCCAAAGGTACAGCAAAAAATGATTCAGGTCAAGGTAGTCTGCCAAAATAAATTAAATTAAGCTTTATTTGAAGGATTAAATTGATTTTGAAGTGATCTTTGCCCAGGGAATTTTCAAGGTTGATCTGTTTTGTTTTGTTTTGTTTTGTTTGTTTTTAATTTAATACCAGGAAGGACGTCCAGCAACAGGATACCTCATACGTGACTGACAGGAATGCACAATGGTACCACCACACTGGAACACAAGACTACCAGTTTCTTACTCAGTTAAACAGACTTCTACCAAATGATTGAGCAATGGCAGTCTTACATGTTTACCAAAATGGTTGGAAAACTCTTGCTTACACAAAAACTTGCACACAAATATTTATAGCAGCCTTGTTCATAATTGCCAAAAGATGGAAACAACCAAGATGTCCTTCAGTAGAAAAAAGGGTAAATAAACCATGGCATATCCAGATAAAGGAGTCTTCTTTTTTCTCAAAGTTGTATTTTTTAAATTTTTATTTAAATTCAATTTAATTAACATATACTGTAGTATTAGTCTCAGAGATAGAATTCAGTGATTTATCATTTGCGTATAATACCCAGTGCTCATTATTTCAAGTGCCTTCCTTAGTGCCCATCACCCAGTTCTGCCTCAACCCACCACCTCCCCTCCAGCAACCCTCAGTGTGTTCCCTGTAGTTAGGAGTCTCTTAGAGTTTGCCTCCCTCTCTTTTTTCCTCTTACTTTATTTTTCCTTCCCTTCCACTATGTTTGTCTGTTTTATTTCTTAAATTCCACATATGAGTGAAATCATATGGTTTTTGTCTTTATCTGACTGACTTGTTTCATTTAGCATAATACCCTCTAGCTCCCTCTACATCATTGCAAATCAGCAAGATTTCATTCTTTTTTATGGCTTAGTAATATTCGCGTGCGTGTGTGTGTGTGTGTGTGTGTGTGTGTGTGTATGCACGCGTGCATGTGCATGCCACATCTTCTTTATCCATTCACCTGTCCATGAACATCTGGGCTCTTTCCATAGTTTGGCTATTGTGGACCTTGCTGCTATAAACGGTGGGGTGCAGGTGCCCCTACGAATCACTATGTTTGTATCTTTTGGATAAATACCTGGTAAAGTAATTGCTGGGTCATAAGATAATTCTATTTTTAACTTTTTGAGGAAACTCCATACTATTTCCAGAGTGGCTGCAACAGTTTGCATTCCCACAACAACTTAAGAGGACATCCCTTTCTCTGCATCTTCACCAACATCTGTTGTTTCCTGACTTGTTAATTTTAGCCATTCTGACTGATGTGAGGTGGTGTCTCATTGTGCTGGTTTTTTAAAAATTAACATATAATGTATTATTTGTTTCAGGGGTACAGGCCAGTCTTACACAATTCACAGCACTCACCAGAGCACAACCCTCCCCAATGTCCATCACCTAGCCACCCTATCCTCCCCTCACCCCCCAGCAACCCTCAGTTTGTTTCCTGAGATTAAGAGTCTCTTATTATTTGTCTCCCTCCCCAGTCCTATCTTGTTTCATTTTTTCCCTCCCTTCCCCCCACGATGCCCACCCTGCCTTTCAAATTCCTTATATCAGAGAGATATGATAGTTGTCTTTCTCTGATTGACTTATTTTGCTTAGCATAATACCCTCTAGTTCCATCTGTGTTGTTGCAAATGGCATGATTTCATTTTTGATGGCTTCATAGTATTCCATTGTGTGTGTGTGTGTGTGTGTGTGTGTGTGTGTGTGTGTGTGTGATCTTCTTTATCAATTCATCTGTTGATGGACTTCTAAGTTCTTTCCATAGTTTGTCTTTTCATAGTTTGGCTATTGTGGATATTGCTCCTGTAAACATTGGGGTGCACATGCCCCTTCAAATCACTACATTTGTATTCTTAGGGTAAATACCCAGTAATGCGATTGCTGGGTTGTAGGGTAGCTCTATTTTCAACTTTTTGAGGAACCCCCATATTGTTTTCCAGAGTGGCTGCACCAGCTTGCATTCCCATCAAGAGTGTAGGAGGGTTCCCCTTTCTCCGCATCCTCGCCAACATCTGTCATTTCCTGACTTGTTAATTTTAGCCATTTTGACTGGTGTGAGGTGGTATCTCACTGTGGTTTTGATTTGTATTTCCCTGATGCCGAATGATGTTCAGCATTTTTTTTCATATGTCTGTTGGCTATTTGTATGTCTTCTTTGGAGAAATGTCCATTCGTCTGCCCATTTCTTGACTTTTTTTTTGTTTTTTTGGGTGTTTGAAAAGTTCTTTATAGATCAGATTTAAAAAATCTTATTCAGTGCTAAAAAGAAATGAGGTATCAAGCAATGGATAGACATGGAGGAAACTTACCTGCATATTTCTAAGTGAAAGAGGCCAATCTGAAAGGCTGCATTCTCATATGTGAAAATGTGACATTCTGGAAAAGGCAAAAGTATGGAGACAGTAAGAAGATCAGTGTTTGCCAGGGGATAGAGGGAGGAACTGAATAACTTATTTAAGGAAAGAAAGTTGAACTGGTGATCAAAAATTAAAAAGCTTACTAATACACAGATTTGGGGGAATTTATATATGAGCTCCTCTCAGTTCCTCAAAGACCAATGTCCAATTCCCTCTAGGTTAAGAAAGTGATCATTGCTTCTTATAATGGGCTATGGATGGATGGCTATTCTGTGAGTTATAAGTTTTCTCACTCAGTCCACTTATTTTACTTTCTTCACCCCCACTACCCTCAACACATGCACACAGGCACACAGAGCACACAAACGCAAGTACACATCAATGCTGGCAACACCATCTTCCTCAAATATCAAAAATTCTCTGGTGCTTCTTTTTCCTGACTCTTTCTGGAGGGCACAGCACACAATTACTTTCTTCTACACTAGGCCTGGTTTTCTTCTTCAGCTAGTCTTTCATGCAAGTTTGCTTTCTCCATATACAACACATTTTCTAGAATTGGCTGATGTCACCCTCTGCTAGTAGCTTTTTTCCTTGTTTCACTTTATGTTTGTGGCTTCCTGCCCTTTGCGATGTCTTTACTATCTTTTTAATAGAATTTTAGACAAATCAATAGATGAGCAATAATCTACCATGATTTTTTTAAAAAAAGACTTTAAGTAATCTCATAACACACTGTGGGGCTAGAACTTAGAACCTTGAGATCAAGAGTTGCAATTCTACTGATTGATCCAGCCAGGCATCCCTAGTCTACATTGTTTATCCAAATGTCAGGGAAATTCTTATTATATACCTTTTTGAATTGTTTAAAGTACATATTGACATGCATTTATACTTCTAGAGCTTTGAGAAAATTTATATTTTAAAGGATTAAATAAAAATTAATTTAAACCAAGAATATATCATTACTATATAAAGAAATGTATTAATATTTTGGTCATGGCTTATTCATAAAATATACTGATAAGGAGATAATAATTTAAAGATCTAAGGGCAACTGGCTGGCCCAGTTGGCTAAGCAACTGACTATTATCTAAGCGACTGACTATTAGTTTTGGCTCAGGTCATAATCTCAGGATGGTGAGATCAGCCCTTTGTCTGGCTCCAGGCTGAGCTCAGAATCTGCTTCAAATCAATTTCTCTCTCTCTGCTTTCCCCCCACCTCACCCCCCCGTCAATCTCCCTAGCTCTCTATGTTAAATAAATAATCTTAAAAATATTTTTAAAATAAGAAAGATTGCAACACTACTGGCAAATCTGGCAGTGTAATATGGACATTGTGTTTTCTATTATTCCTTACAAAACTGCACTTACTCCCATGCATTCTCCAATCCCATGATTTGTGGCCCTCTGTGAGAGGTTCCAAAGCAGGTGTTAGAGAAATCCATAGGATTTCCCTCCCGGTCTCACTTATCTATCTATATTGTTAGGAAACACTAGTGCAAGAGCATTTTCTCTCACCATATTTCCTGGGTACTGAGAACAATCTCACTTGAGTTCTTACGGTCAGATAGCCAACTGATCTAGTTAACTGTCCAGGACTTGAGCTAATTCCTCCACTCTGGTTCTGTCCCCACCCCTCCATGTTGAATATCAGCTTGTGTCTATCACCTGATTCACTAGGAAAACAAAAACAAAAACAAAAACAAAAGTACAGGGCAGAGGTCCTTGGCCTCTTTTCCTTGCTCGGGTACATGTGTTTCTCCACCTTTCTTCCCTTCCCTTCTTTCTCTACTAAAAGCTGGTTTGGGGCTGATTCTCTCCCATCACCTCTCTTGCCATACTCTGTCAGGAAGATACTAGGCAGAGGCCACCTTCTCAAGCACACTGTGTGTCTCTAAAAGTGTCATAGACACAGCAATACCCACCAGGATGCCATGAAAAACTTGTGGGGCTGGACCTTCACTGCAAGGATGAGCACAAGACCACTTTATTGTTATGTGGTTTTTACCTTAAATGAGTTACACCCTGATTGAGGAACTCTTGGCATCAAACTATACTCAATGTTCCTAAGGAAGAGCTGGTGTTGGGAAATGTTACTTCTGGTTCCTATGCTCTAGTTATTTGTATGATTTTGTACCAACCAGACACTGAGGGACAAACAACAACAGATTGCACTGGAACCAGAGTGGATCAGGCAAAGACACTCAGCATCCAGGACCCTGTTCTGCTCAGAGTTTGTGCTCAGCTCCCCCTGCAGTCCCTGTCACTGTGTCACTCAGGACACAGTAGTACACAGCTGAATCTGATGCTTGCACTGAGCCTTTCTCCAAGTGGAAGGATTTGGATTTGCTGTCCAAGGTAACTTCAAAACCTTTGTAGCTTTTCTTCTCCTGGTCTCTCGAGGAGCTCAAGAGGAGCTGTGGACCTTTACCGGGATACTGGACATACCAGAAAAGTGTGGGAAACACGGTTGTTGAATAAGTGCAGTTCACAGTCAGGGAAGCTTCTTCTAAGAGGGTCACTTGGCCTTCCGTTTGAGTCACCGAGTCTCCCTGGGTTTGTCCTGGGGAAAAAGAAAAGAGACCTGTCACCTTGTGTATAAAGCTACTTGATAAAATTATAGTTAAATGTTTTCTGATACAATGGAAGAAAAAAATCCAAAAATTTTAAGAGGCATTTTACTTACCAAGCATCAAGAGTACCACAGTCACGAAGCCTGGAGAGCACTTCATCTCTGGAGTGTCACCTAAAAAATGTTCTTCATCCTTAACATGAAGAAATGTTGGAGTGACAGAAAAATGATCAGTGGAAGCCCACATTTCACACAGGAAATGTGACTGTGGTAGGAAGCTGCACCCCCTGGTGGACAGGGACTAAAATGCATGCAAGTTGGCCAGAATCCTAGGTCCAGAATCCCAAGTCAGACATCTGTTTCAACCCTGACTTGATGAGGCACATGTCAGTCTTCAGGTGGCCCTGGGAAGTCTGAACAACAGCAAACCTGACTTCTCAGGTCTATTTTGTTCTTAAGACACTGACTGATATGGAAGTTCTTTAACATAGCATCCTAGGGCATTTCTGTAACAGGGAGGGTAATAAACTTCTTAAAGCATCTTACTACAGTTCTTCATATTCTCATGTGTCTATGTGGACCTGCCCAAAACACACTGACTGGCAGGAAAGGGATTGAGCTTGAACACAGAGAAAGGAATAGTAAGTCAAGTCATTGCTGAGTGGTTCTGTGTTTTTTGGCACTGTGCCCCAATATTTAGAACTGTGACTATCATTTTTTAAGTATTCACTGAATAATTTTTACATTAAACCAAAAAAAGAACAAATGGCTGTTACTTGATATATACCATATTTCTTTGTTTCTAAATTAGCAATTGCTAATATAATACTATTTTTAATAAAGCTTTCAGAAGAAATGCACACTATTTTATAGGCAAGCATTTATTAATCAAGTATTCCTGACTTTCAGAATTATTAAAAGGTAAAAAACAGGAATTCTAGACAAAAGAAACACCATACATGTAGTTGTCAATGATCTGAGACTGAATGATCTGAGATTCTTATATTGTCACTGTTTTAGTGACTCCAACATAAGGTGACTAGTGCATGTGAATCAAGCAACAAATACTCATGGTATACTCTTAGCAGGCTTTAGCTCAAAGATGCTTATTATCATCCATATGTCACATTTGGTTGCTGAACATTAATCAAATAATTTTTTGCACAAGGTAAGAAATCAGGATTATCAGCATAAAGTTCTGGAGAAGGACACATCTTCTATAAAGCCCTGTAACAGTTATCTCTAGACACATACAGAAACAGTTCAGGCTATTTCCTGGAGGCATCTCTGCACAGATTTAATGAGTCCGATCCAGCATGGGAACACTTACCCAGATGGAGAGTGAAGTAAGAAATTCAGTCCTGGGTACTATTTGGGTTCATGTATCCTTTCCCTCCACCTTCCAAATCACATTGTCAGAACCTGCCTCAAAGTTATACTAGAAAGGAATTTGGGACAAGCCACTACAAAATTCTATTCAGATATGCAGGGACATGCTAAATAGGTTGGGATGATGCTGGTTCAAAATAAACATTGTAGCTCATGATGCAGAAAGTCATTATCTAGAATTTAAAAGAAAACATTTCAGGCCAATGAAATCCTACAGGAGAAATATTTTCCATTTCGTGTCACACAAGAAGACTTGCACATTTAGGGAAGATAGTACTTGGTAAATTTAGATATTTAATGGCTTTATTTATACATAATTTGTATAACAATGAACTACCAAATTAAAGTGAACAATTCTTTTTTTTAAAGGAAGACTTTTATTTTTATTTTTTAAAAGATTTTTATTTATTTATTTGACAGAGACACAGTGAGAGAGGAAACACAAGCAGGGGGTGCTGCAGAGGGAGAGGGAGAAGCAGGCTTCCCACCTAGCAGGGAGCCAGATGCAGGGCTCCATCCCAGGACCCTGGGATCATGACCAGAGCTGAAGGCAGATGCTTAATGACTGAGCCACCCAGGCTCCCCATAAAGTGAACAATTCTATAAGATTTGACATATATATTTATCTGTGAAGCTATCACCACAATGGAGATAATGAACATATGCATTACCCCAAAAGTTTCCTCATGTCTCTTTGTAATCCTCTCAACCTTCTCCTACCCCCATTTCCAGGCAACACTTCTGTCACGAATTAGTTTGGGTATTTTATAATTTTATTAGATGAGATCATATGTGTTCTTTCGTCTGACTTCTTCTCAACCTAATTATTTTAAAAATTCTCACTGATCATAATTATCAGGACTTTTTTTTTTTTTCTGTGTGGTGTCGCATCATGTGCCTACAAAATAATTTGCCTATTCCCCTCTTGCTAACCATATTGGTTAGTCCCAGTGGAGCTTTTACAAATAAAATTACTGTGAACATTTGTATATAATATTTTTATAGAACTATGCTTTCCTATCTTTTGGGTCCATATCTGGGAGTAGAATGGCTAGATCATATAGTAGGTACATTTTTGACTTTGTTAAACCAGTTTGTTCTAGTAGCTGTTTTGTATATTCTCTTCCATTTTCTGCTCAGAGAGCCAGTTATGCTGGCTGTTAATAAAGATAATTTCACTTCTTCCTTTCCAAACTCTAGGGCTTTTGTTTCTTTCATGTGCTTTATTGCATCATCTGGAACACTACTTCAGTATTAAATACAGGTGGTGAAAGCCAAAAATCTTCTCTTATTTGTGAAATTAAGGAAAAATCATTTAGGCTTTAACCCTCAAGTATGACATTTGATGTAGGTCTTTTGTTAGCCCTTTTTTAAGGTGAGGAAATTTCCTTCAATTCTATATAATCTAGTGGAAGTTTGAATTAGGAATGGATCTGGATTTTTTTCAAATGCTTTCTCTGTACCTATTGAGATACCCTCCTAAATTGCTCATCTTCTACTTCACAATCTCTTGGATATATTATTAATAAATTGTCACAACAAAATACTAAAGACGATACCACTTCTCATTTTACAAATAATGAAACAAAGTTCAAAAGGATCAAGAAAGTTCACAGCAGAGCTAATGGATTACAACACAGAGCTGGGATAGCAAAAGCCGGTTCCCTGTTTTTGTTACTATAGATGGTTACCAGAGAAAAACTAAAAGAGAGACTAGAGGGTAGCAAAATGATTTCTTCCCAAGTTTTGAAATATTTTTAAGACAGTCTTTTACTGGTACTTTCTTTATACAAATATAATTACTAAAGAAAAATTAAGTAATTGTAAGTTTGGATCTTTACCAAAATAAGAAAGAAAATGTATTATAATGGATGCCCAAACTGCTATTCAGGAGCTGATGACTGGAGAGTGGCTTCATCATTCCATTCAGAGTGGTTATTAGACACCTGATTTAAACAATTCACTGTAGCAAGAGTGACAAACTCTTTCAGAATTTTGTGACTCACCCAAATACTGGAGCTCTATTCATGACTAGTGATCACTCTCTTTCTCTGGTCCTTGAAACTTGCTTTTGAAAACAAAGTCTAGAGCATAGGTGTTCCAGTTAACTACTACAAATGTTTCCCAAAAACTTTTAAATAGAATAACCTTATGATCCAGCTATCCACTTTTGATATATATTCAAAAATGGATAGAATTTGGCTATTTAACAAAAGTATTGAGATGTTAATGAATTCTGATTTCCACCAAAAGGCAAAAACAACCCAAAAGACCATCCACAGATGGTTGTGGATAAACAAAATGTGCATACAGTGGGGTATTATTCAACATTGAAAAGGAAATAAATTCTGTCACATGCCACAACATGGATAAACCCTGAGGACGTTATGTCAAAAAAAGTTTAAGTCACAAAATGACCAATACTACAAAATTCCACCTCTATGAGATACCTAAAGTAGTCAAACTCATGGAAAGAGAGCAGAATGGTAGTTCCCAAGGACTGGAAGGATGGAGTAATGGAGACTTATTGTTGATGAGTACAAATATTCAGTTTTTCAAGACGAAAACAACTCTGGAAATGGATGGTGGTGCTGGTTGAACACAATGTAAATGTGTTTTACCAGTAAATCGTACAATTAAAAATTGTTAAAATGGTAAATTTAATATTAAAATGATAAATTTTTGTAATTAATACATTTTAAGAGATTCTTGTTAAGATTTCATCTTATGTTCATCACGTTCATCACCATTAGTTTATTTTTTTAAATAAAACAAACTGGGGTGGCTCAGTTGGTTAAGCCACTGCTTTCAGCTCCGGTCATGATCCTGGAGTCCCGGCATCAAGTCCCACATTGGGTTCCCAGATCTGCAGGGAGTCTGCTTCTCCCTCTGACCTTCTCCCCTCTCATGTTCTCTCTCACTCTCTCTCAAATAAATAAATAAAATCTTTAAAACAATTAAAAAAATAAAACAAGCCAAGCTGACATGCAAAAACAAAAAAAAAAAAAAAAGGAGAAAAAAGAAAAAGAAAAAGAAAAGAAAAGAAAGAAAGAAAGAAAAGAAACTAAATGTGAGTACAGATGACTCACAGTAAAGTAGCCTAATTAAACTAAATCATTAAGTGGTATAAAATGGCATGAAATAAAACAGAAAAAGGAAAACTGGAGACATTTTTCAGTCTTTCTGATTCTAAAGAAGGCCTGTACCTTAATATATACTCGATAACTATGTACTGAAGAAATTTGATCTGAAAATCTAACAACTCACACACAATATTGCTCATTTTTGAGTCAAATCTTTCTAAACTTTCTTAGCCAATTCTTCTAGCTGAATCTAATTGCACAGTGGCAATTTGTTTATTGTGCAAATTCTAGTCATCAATAAACAATTTCAACACAAATTTCAGGGATAATGATATTGTTGATGCATGATAACTCTTATCTAGAGAGGTATTTTCTCAGAGTGAGTTTTTCCCTTTAAGCCTAAACCTTGCCACTTCCTGTCTGGGATGGCAATTCCCTGCCTTGGACCCTATATCAGGGAGAAGCATCAGCAAGAGCCCTGGGGTTTGAGTACACCTCCCTCCATCATGCCTCTTCCTGTGGGCTCCCTCAGTTTACAGAAATAGACTGCAGAGTTCTCCAGTTATGAATCTGAGTTGACAAGTTGGATGGGTTTTCTTGTCTTCCGGAAATTCAATGAGTAGCAAACTTCTGTAGTGTATTGCTGGTTCTAAGAATCCTGATGAATAAGGTATAGCACCACCCAACTTCTGGGCTGTTTGTACCACAATAAACTATCACTTAGATCACTGGGGTCATATGTGCACTTCAGACTGGCAACCCCCTTCTCATATACTACCTTTGCTGCTTGGGTTTGAGCTACCTTCTGGGAAATATTGGATCCTAAAGGAAAAAACATGGAAGTAGTGGTGTCAGAATAAGTGATTTGGCACAAAGAAATTCTATTTTACACGCTACTATCCCTCTTACCCACAATACCCACAAGACACTGTCCATCTCCCCTGTTTTAGGTTATAGAGAAGGCACATTCCAACAGGGGCTCTCTCTACCTAGCCACATGGAAGCCATGACCAGTTTGAGAAGGTTGGAGAGCAACATGTTTGAGTTCTCCCACTAGATGGAAAATGCCTTATTCTTCAGTTTCAGGATTCAGCACAGTGAGGGGAGCCTGACAGGGTGAGGGAAAGATTGCTGCGTACCTGCTGCTGTGTCTCCAGAACAGGAAACAGGAGTTTCCTGGTGTGGTAAGTGTGTGGGTCATGTCATGGTCCTCTATGCTCCAGCAGAGTCTCACTACCCAAATTCTTCATAGAATGATCACTTTCATATTTGCACCTTAAATATTTCTATGTTTGGCATGTAATGTTTTAGAATTCAAAAAATCATGAATGCTACTTTTGCAACACAATATTATAAGTGCCCATCAATAACAAGGATTGTAATGTTAGTATTAAGGGGTTATTTATAGGAGAGGAGTTTCAAAAGCAATTGTGGAGTTCCTTAATACCTGCATTTCAAAGTAAAACATTACTAATTCTAATCAAGAATCCACTAAAAAATGGTCATCCAACAAAATATTCTAAATCTCTCTAGGTCATCTCCATCCTAATAGTCTTACTAAATTCTTTTAATGTCAAACATATTAGCTTCCACCTACAGACGAACAACAGCACAAAAGCTATCCTTGAAGGTCTGTGTCAGAGGACAGGGGCTGTTCCAGTCCAGGTTTGAGTGCAGGCAGCCGGTGCCTGGGAAGCAATGTGAGCTTGCTGCGCAGAAGTACACAGCTGAGTCTTCAGGCTGGGTGTCTCTGATGTGCAGGGAGAGATGTTTGGCTGTCTTATTCAATGAGAGAGTGAGTCTTTCATCTTCTTTTGTGGTCATGCTTGAAAAAATGTCTATAAGGAGCTGGGGACCTTTTCCAAGTTCTTGCTTATACCAAGGGAGGTAACTTGAAGTACTGTCTGAATAACTGCAGTTGATAACAGAGCTGCTTCCCTCCTGGACACTCAGGGTAGACGGATGCTGCTCCACATTCTCTCCTTGGCTGAAACCTGTGCAGAAAAAAAAAGGTGAGAGAAAGGAGAAGAGATTCCAGGTTATTGTGCTTCAGAATTCTCTTTTCCTACACTAATGGGAGGAAACCTGAGTAAAGCCAGTCTTGACTTCTGAAGAATATCCACTAATATACTCTGAACTCACAGTTCAGCTGCAGCCATGAGAACATGATTAAAGCTCCCATGGATGTCTTCATGGTTCCTCCCAGTTAAGCTCAGGTTCAGAATTGCAGCCTCCAGCCAGCTCAGCACCTTCTCTTATCAGGCTGTCCCTTCTTTCCTCTAACAGAGTACTTTCCCACATTGTGTACCAGCCAATAAGAAAAAGGCTCTGCTTCTGCCATAGTCTAGTCCATCAGATGCACTAAAATAAACCCTCCACGTGTTCTGCATAGCACAGATGCACTGCCGTCTTGTGGTCACATCTCTACTGAACTCATTGGGGAAATGCTCTTCTCTTAGTCTGTGCCTCTGAGGGACTCACATGCATCAAGGTAGCAATCGGTCAAGCAAATTGTTTGTTAGATCAGAGATGAAGTGCACAGGAAGAATGTGGAGATCAAGATTTATATCTCTGCTCACTACTGAGTCACTGTTATTAGTTGGAAAGAGGTAGATGCTTTTGGTATTTATTCAGTGATGGCCCTGTTGTACATGTTAGAAATCAGGAAGGGAGGCACCTGGGTGGCTCAGTGGATTAAGTCTCTGCCTTCTGCTTAGGTCATGATCTCAGGGTCCTGGGATTGAGTCCCACATCGGGCTCTCTGCTCCACACGGGCCTGCTTCCCCTCTCTCTCTGCCTGTCTCTCTGCCTACTTGTGATCTCTCTCATTCTGTCAAATAAATAAATAAAATCTTTAAAAAAATCAGGAAGAAATCATGATTCCATCCCTTAAACAAAGAAAATAGAAGGTCTTCCATTTCTACCAAATGTACCACCCTCAGTTGTCTGTTATGTAGAAAAACTCCTTGTAGAAAGAACATGTAGCACAGAGCCTGGGTGTCTCAGTCACTTAAACAACCAGCTCTTGATTTCAGTTCAGGTCATGATCTCATAGGTCTTGATCTCATGGGTCATGAGTTGGAGCCCCACACCCAGCTCCACACTCAATGCAGAGACTGCTCGAGATTCTCTTCCTCTCCCTCTCTCTGCCCATCCCATCCCACCACTGACTCATGTGGCCCTTGTGTGCACCCTTTCTGTCTGTCAAACAAACAAATCTTAAAAAAAAAAAAAAAAAAAAAAACAGGTAGCCAAAGTTTAGAGTAACAGAGTCAAGATCATCTGATATCTCAAATGTCTCTGATCTCAGACTGTGCTCCTCCTAGCTGGTGTTTCTCATAACCTTGCTATTGGAGAGGATTGAAAGTACTATCTGTCAAAATGTGGAATCTTCCCCCAGTTAAGATGACTGTGACAAAAAGTAAAGGACCAAATCTCAATGATAAGGGAGCATGGGAGAAACTTCCATCAGTTATTCATATTTCAACAACAGGAAACTGTTTGAACCAAGATTGGACAACTTTGCAAGGAGAAATCTGGTATGCTTGAAAAAATCTATTTGAATGCTATGTGTCTTACATTCTGGAAAGCACTGAAAGTAGAGTAGAAATTCTGATGAAACAGCAAGGTACAAACTCAGAAAATATAACTACATGTAAGTTTATTCTTTTTTAATTTTATTTTTTCAGCATTCCAAGATTCATAGTTTATGCACCACACCCAGTTCTCCATACAATACATGCCCTCCTTAATGCCTACCACCAGGCTCACCCATCCCCCAACCCCCTTTCCTTCTAAAACCCTCAGTTTGTTTCTCAGAGTCCACAGTCTTTCATTTCCCCCAATTCACTTTTCCTTTCCTTCTCCTAATGTCCTCCATGTTATTCCTTATGCTCCACAAGTAAGTAAAACCATATGATAATTGACTTTCTCTGCTTGACTTATTTCACTCACTGTAATCTCCTCCGGTCCTGTCCATGTTGATACAAAAGTTGGGTATTCATCCTTTCTGAGGGAGGCATAATACTCCATTGTATATATGAACCATATCTTCTTTATCCATTCGTCTGTTGAAGGGTATCTAGGCTCTTTCCACAGTTTGGTGACTGTGGCCATTGCTGCTATGAACATTGGGGTACATACGGCCCTTCTTTCCCTACATCTGTATCTTTGGGGTTAATGCCCCATAGTGCCATCGCTAGGTCATAGGGTAGCTCCATTTTTAATTTCTTAAGGAATCTCTGCACCGTTTTCCAAAGTGGCTGCACCAACTTGCATTCCCACCAACAGTGTAAGAGGGTTCCTTTTCTCCTCATCTTCTCCAACACTTGTTTCCTGTCCTGTTAATTTTGGCCATTTTAACTGGTGTAAGGTGGTATCTCAATGTGGTTTTGATTTGAATCTCCCTGATGGCTCATGATGATGGTCTTCTTTCTCTTAGTAAAATGCATGTTCATGGCTTCATAGTTCATTTTTTTTTTTTTTTAGCACTGAATCATATCTCATTGTTTTGGATATACCTCCATTATTAATTCATTCACTTATTGAAGAATATGACTTTTACTTCAGAGTTTTGACAATTATGAATAAACTGCTATAAAACATTTGTGTAAAGACTGTGTGCAGACATGAGTTTTCAATCCCTTTGGGTAAATACTCAAGAAGGCCATTGCTGGATCACAGGATAAGAGTATGTTTAGTTGTGTAAGAAACTACCAAACTATTTAATTGAATTGTCCAGGTAAACACTTTCCTTTGTAGTAATTCCTGACAATATTTACTGCACCCTTTATTGCATGTCAAAGCCCCAGCTAGTCCAAAGCAGGCACAGACACCACAGGTGGCCCTGCCAACTGCTCAGCTCACACACAGCCTGCTGTGACCCAGAACCTGAGTCTGCATGTGTTCCTGCCTGTGTCCTGCTGCCCATGTACCTCTCTGCTCAGGTAGTTGTTCCTCCCACTAATGAGACTCACCTATAAAAAAACAAGTATAAAGAAAAAACTAGTATTAATTTCAATACAGTGAGGGCACAGCATTAAACCAAGGGCAGGGTTCCTTGGGAGAGTTGAGGGCTGTGTAACTGCACAGGTCCAATGCTCAAGAAGCTGGCTCTGCTCCCAGCTTCAGGGAGTCTGCCCATTTACCTCCATCTGAATTTTCAGGGGCACAGGCTTTCCTATCAATGCCATTTTCTCAACATAAAAGCCAGTGCAGTCTGGAATGCAAAATTGTTGGAATCTTTCTACATGCAAGTTTCAAGTTGGGTCTGGGTCAGCAGTCTTTGTCTCTGGCTACAATAGAGAAGGGTTCTTTTATAGTAGTCCTGGAAGATTTCTGCACCCTTTCCCAAACTGGGCATGATGTTATAAAATTATGAGTAATAGGTTCCTTTAAAATGCAAAGAAGAACAATGGATTTTCATTGAACAGAATGAAAATGTCCATGAGCTCTTCCCCACAAAGTACTATTTAGAAATGACTTAAAAGGATCATTTTCTCATTGGTATATGGCAGCACAATGTACAAATTCATCAAAAGAAGTCATTTAGATTTTGTGATTCTATAGAGTCTTCTATATCAGGTATTCAGAGGATAGGTCATGTTACCTCAGATTGACTAATTTAGGAATAATATGAGCTCCACCAAGTCACTTATGCTTTATAATCCTCCCTTTATTTGTCCATAAAAGTACCTATTTATAGTGTATTAACTTACTGAAAAAGAAAATAAATGTAATGGTATAAGTAGAGTGCCTGACCTTCAATATAATAGTTTTATTATATTTGTATTTCCAGGAGTGAAAATCTGAATACAGACTTGAAAGAACACTGCACATGTTCTCTTTATTATCCTTTGAAAATGGAAACATCGACAGGTAACTAAAAAATTTAGTAATCTGTATTTGTTGACAAAGTCTACTTTTCAGCCTTTTCCATCAGAGTAATTTACATATAATTTGCATGCTAGCTGCCAAGATATCTGTTTTCCCAGGGTTTTGGATATGGACACCCATATCACTTATTCCAATGGTTCCGTGGTAGAGCTCCTTACCAGCAAAAGGCTTTCTGGGAAGAAAAGGAGGAACAAAACCAAATGAAATAACAGCCCTGATGGGTCTAATTTTGGAGAGAAAAAAGTGCTGTAACATAAATCTAAAAATGTGCAAAGGATGCTGTGGGAGCAAATGCCTGCCCCAGGGAGAGGCCAGGGCTGCAGGCCCAGCTGCAGTTTGGGTGCAGGCTGCAGATCACAGGGGAGCACTGTGCCGCCCCTGCACACAGGTAGGTGGCTGAGTCTTCCAGTTGGGAGGCCCCGATGTGGAGGGTGCTGGACCATTCCTTAGTATTCACTGTGCAGTTTAACCTCCCACTCTGCTTCATCCCTGAAGCTATGTAAAACAGCCGGGTGAGACCGCCGCCCCCGGGATGCTGTCGGAACCACTGCACACTGTTCACAAAGCTAGAAAAATTGCACTTCAGGGTAGAGCTGGCTCCCTCCTGGAGGCTCAGGTCTGAAGGGCTCTGCTCCACATTCATCCCTCTCACCACTGTGTGGAAAGAAAAGATCATACACAAATGACATGACTAGGGAATCACCAGTGCCATTTTCAAAGCTGCAAAATATCCCGGGAAACACCCCTGAGGATGTAGTACCCTTAGGAGCACATGTCAGCTTCACCAACCATGGTGGGCTGTGGACCACTCCCCAGCCCCCATCTGGAATGCCCCACTTACAGTAAACCTGGAGCCACAGAGGCCCCAGCAGAGCTCCCCAGTGTGTCTCCATTCTTCGTTGTCTAGTTGCTGAATTACCAAGACCCTGAGTCTGCAGAGATTACAGTAGAGTTGTTTTCAGAGAAATTGTATTCTTACAACCAATCAGTTCCACCAGAATCACTGAGCACCAATCACACCTCAACCCTGTCATTCAGGGAACTCCAGACTGCACCCACAGTGGCCCAGTGACACTCAGAGCAATCTTTCTCAAACTTGTGATTGCCAACAGTGTAGGCAGGTAGAGGCAATATTTCCAATATGGAAAGATATAAGGGTTCTTCTTCTTCTTCTTCTTCTTTTTTCTTAAAACACATTATGGAATAAATCTGTGGGTTAGCGTGTGAGGAAAGCTGAACGATCTTTCTAGAAGAGTCAGTGTCCCACTGGGGTTTACAAAGAAACTTGACGAATCTTAGGGAAGAGTAACTCCAGTCCCCAGATTGCATAGTGTGACAATGAGAATTCATTTATATAAAAATACTGACAAAGGAAAAGTATCTGATAGCATGTATTGTGTATTACAGAAATAACTACAATTTCTTGAAATCAGGAGAGTTCTAGAAACCAAGACAGACAGTCACCATCTGCATTAAAAATGTTTTCAAAGAGAATTTGGTTGGTGAAAAATACAGGTCTGCATAACGTCTCCTCTGATTTAATTTCCTCCCCACCTTTCCTGTGCAACTTGTGGACACCCTATTCACCCACACAGCTGAGTCTAGCCAGGCAACACATTTCTGGTCAAGGTCAAAACTGTCTTCTCCCTTTCTTTAACTTTTTGTTTCTTTTTTTTTTTTTTTTTTTCCTTCTTCTGCTCATTTTTGCTCCTTCCACAATCAGCCAAGATGTATGAAGAGGTAGGACATCTGGGGTTTTGAAATAATTTCTAGGTCAGTGGGTTTGGGGGTTTTATTCATAACAATTGACAACAGGTAATGGAAAGTTTTCTGTTGAGTTTCCACCGTCACAATGCCCAGAAATATTCCTATCCTGGTACCTGTGAAGAATTATCTGCTTAATGGATTTCTAGAGGCATGGCCTCCAGATGTCTGAAGTTGATATGCAGTGGCAGAACTGGAAACCTTAGATGAACTTTACACCAACCCTGTCCGCACTCTCTCCCAATCTTTGCTATCTATAATTGGACTGGTTCACGTGATTTCGGTTCTCTCTGTAACCGTTCAACTTTGGACCATCAGAAAGTCTTTGTTTCTGGTAAAGCTTAGAGTGCCCCCTAGAGGACCGAAGTGGTCAGCAAAGACACTTCAGACCAAGCAACTCAACAGTCAGAACGCCCAGCCCTTTACATTACAAGCTTCCTGATGAATGAAATTCAGATGGTCAGAAAAGAAGATAACTGTTTAGATTGAATGGAGATTACAAGTGAATCAAATCCTACTTTTAAAATGGAATTGCATGGAAATTGATATCAGAAAATAATTTGGTTAATCCCATCTTGTGCTATTTATTTCATTTCTTCATTTAGTTCAAAAGAAATCAGTATTTCTTGAGCTTTTAGTTTCAGTGGGTTAATTTCCTAGATGTTCAGAATATATAAAAGTGTAATGGAATATTATTCAGCCATAAAAAATGAAATCTTGCCATTTGCTATGACATGCTAGGAGCTAGAGAGTATAATGGTAAGGGAAAAGGTCAATCAGAAAAAGACAAATGCCATATGATGTCACTCATGTGGAATTTAAAAAACAAACCTAACAAGCAAAGGGAAGAAAAAATAAGACAGAAAGAGGTAAATCAAGAAACAAACACTTAAAGAGACTATACTGATGGTTACCAGAAAGGAGCCGTGGAGGATGGGTTAAATAGCTGAGAGGATGAAGCAATGCCCTTGTCCTGATGAGCACTGGGTGTTCTGTGGAAGTGTTGAATCACCATATTGTACACCTGAAACTAACATAACACTGTATATTAACTAGCTGGAATTCAAATAAAAATTATAAATAAATAAATAAATAAATGAAATGTTTAAAAGAATATGTAAAAGTGGAAAACACCCAAGTTTACCATCTACAGGGGAAGACAAAAATACACATAATTATAATAGTGTCAAAGAGTAGGACCCTAAGAGGAGTGAAAACTAAAAACTGTGAGACACCAGGAAGGAGAAATGTTTATACTTTGGGTGGATGGACAAAATCTTTTGGTGAAAAGAGCAAAAGAGAATATGCCTAATCCTTGATGAAGGCTTCTATGAATTTTAAATAATTTTAACAATAGGAGGAATTTGTGTATATATGAATTATTTTTTAAAATATTTTATTTATTTACTTGACACAGAGAGAGAGAACAAGCAGGGGGAGCAGCAGGCAGAGGGAGAGGGAGAAGAAAATTCCCCATGAACATGGGGCTCAATCTCAGGATCCTTGGATCTTGACATGAGCCAAAGACAGATGCTTAACTTACTAAATCACCCAGGTGCCTCTAATATATGAATCATTAAAACTATTATTGCCTATAGTCTAAAATCTCTTTTGACTATCACTCCCAATTCTGACCCCTTTGTCCCTTATTACCCTAATTCTTTCTTTATTGTGACAATTTGGAGTTGATGTCTCCAGGTGTTTTGTTTGATTTCGATCACCAGGAAGTGGGCAGTATTTTATTTAAATTTTGTTATAATACAAATACACATTTTGGGTATACCTTTCTGTAACTTGCTTTATAAATGCAATAGCAAATCTTATAGTATACTAACCCATATACATCCCTTGTTCCATTATATTTCATATTGTGGATGTACTTCCATTTATACATCCCTTACTGAGTAATAGTTAAGATGATTTTTTAAATTTATGAAATATTATCCTACAAAAAATGTTATAAGCATTCGTCACATTGTGCACATGTTTTTCTAGGACAGAAACTAGAAGAACTGAAGGAACAAGCCATAGGCCTACTAGGTGAAAATTACTCAAAGCACAGGAAAGCCAGGGACAAAAAGTGTGAGGAAGAATGGAGAGAACTCATGTTCTGATTATTGTGTTTGATTTATTTTCTATTATTTTTCTTATTTTATGAAGAATTTTTAAAAGATTTTATTGTTTTTTTGCAGAAAGACAGAGAGAGAGTGTGTGTGTATACAAGCAGGGGAAGCAGCAGAGGGAGAAGGAAAAGCAGCCTCTCTGCTGAGCAAGAACCCTGATGTAGGGCTTGATTCCAGGACCCAGGGATCATGACCTGAACTGAAGGCAGACACTTAACTGACTGAGCCACCCAGGCACCCCTATTATTTTTCTTAATGTGCATTGCAACTTTAGTTTATCAGCTCATTTGACACTGTTTCTGAAATTACTGTCCTGATAGGTACGTAATATAGTGTTTGCTCCAGCTAGACACTGAGGTTTTCTAAATATAGTAAAACAACAAGAGAAAAAGCACACCAAGAGAAAGAAGTGGTATATACAAGGAAAAAATGTTACAGAATAAAATTAGACATAGAGAAAATATAAACACTTGCACAATCACAACCACACAATTTAAGGGTATTTGTCATTAAAACAGTAAGAAAATTCTCCAGTGCAACAGAGGGCAGTCTAGAAAAGAAGGAAACAAAAGCATATGGAGCAAAACCAAAATATTAGAAATTATTTCAAATATATCTGTTATCAAAACATACTAAAAAAGAAATTATTGGATTGAAGCAAAATTTTAAAATCTTGCTATGTATTGATTTAGAGACAAACTTAAAAGAAAACAGCCAAGAAATGTGAGCAGATAGGATGGGATTTTCCTGCTGCCTCTCTGTGCAAAGACCAAAGCCTCCTCTTCACCTGCTAACCCCACCACACCCACCAGAGAGATCCCAAGGAATGTCAATTCTGTGGAAGAAACAGTCAAAGTTGGGAGAACACCTAGTTAGCAAAGTAAGGTAATACCTGCAAAGAACTAAGAAAGAAAAGACAGACATTAAAACATTTAATATTTCTTGATTGGATTATTTGTTCTTTGGGTGTTGAGTTTGCTAAGTTCTTTATAGATTTTGGACACTAGCCCTTTATCTGATATGTCGTTTGCAAATATCTTCTCCCATTCTGTCAGTTGTCTTTTGGTTTTGTTAACTGTTTCCTTTGCTGTGCAAAAGCTTTTGATCTTGATAAAATCCCAATAGTTCATGTTTGCCCTTGCTTCCCCTGCCTTTGGCAATGTTCCTAGGAAGATGTTGCTGCGGCTGAGATCGAAGAGGTTGCTGCCTGTGTTCTCCTCAAGGATTTTGATGGATTCCTTTCTCACATTGAGGTCCTTCATCCATTTTGAGTCTATTTTCGTGTGTGGTGTAAGGAAATGATCCAATTTCATTTTTCTGCATGTGGCTGTCCAATTTTCCCAACACCATTTATTGAAGAGGCTGTCTTTTTTCCACTGGACATTCTTGCCTGCTTTGTCAAAAATTAGTTGACCATAGAGTTGAGGGTCTGTTTCTGGGCTCTCTATTCTGTTCCATTGATCTATGTGTCTGTTTTTGTGCCAGTACCATGCTGTCTTGATGATGACAGCTTTGTAATAGAGCTTGAAGTCCGGGATTGTGATGCCACCAACTTTGGCTTTCTTTTTCAATATTGCTTTGGCTATTCGAGGTCTTTTCTGGTTCCATATAAATTTTAGGATTTGTTCCATTTCTTTGAAAAAAAAAAACAAAAACAAATAATCCAATCAAGAAATGGGCAGAGGACATGAACAGACATTTCTGCAAAGAAGACATCCAGATGGCCAACAGACACATGAAAAAGTGCTCCATATCACTCGGCATCAGGGAAATACAAATCAAAACCACAATGAGATATCACCTCACACCAGTCAGAATGGCTAAAATTAACAAGTCAGGAAATGACAGATGCTGGTAAGGATGTGGAGAAAGGGGAACCCTCCTACACTGTTGGTGGGAATGCAAGCTGGTGCAACCACTCTGGAAAACAGCATGGAGGTTCCTCAAAATGTTGAAAATAGAACTACCCTATGACCCAGCAATTGCACTACTGGGTATTTACCCTAAAGATACAAACGTAGTGATCCGAAGGGGCATGTGCACCCAAATGTTTATAGCAGCAATGTCTACAATAGCCAAACTATGGAAAGAACCTAGATGTCCATCAACAGATGAATGGATAAAGAAGATGTGGTATATATACACAATGGAATACTATGCAGCCATCAAAAGAAATGAAATCTTGCCATTTGCGACGACATGGATGGAACTAGAGGGTATCATGCTTAGTGAAATAAGTCAATCAGAGAAAGACAACTATCATATGATCTCCCTGATATGAGGGAGAGGAGATGCAACATGGGGGGTTAAGGGGGTAGGAGAAGAGTAAATGAAACAAGATGGGATTGGGAGGGAGACAAACCATAAGTGACTCTTAATCTCACAAAACAAACTGAGGGTTGATGGAGGGAGGGGGGTTGGGGGGTGGGGTTTTGGACATTGGGGAGGGTATGTGCTATGGTGAGTGCTGTGAAATGTGTGAACCTGGAGATTCACAGACCTGTACCCCTGGGGATAAAAATATATTATATGTTTAAAAAAATAAAATTAATAAAAAAAATTAAAATTAAAAAAAACATTTAATATTAAATAGGAAAGAGAACAGAAAACAGAAAACTGGGAGAAAGGAAATACCAAGAAGAAATTGAGACTTACAGAAAAGGATGAAAGTAAAATTGAGCAAATTTCACATCTTGATAGAGCACAGGATAAAAAGCTCACACTTCTACCCATTCATCAGTGGTCCCCCAAATATCAATTCTTTCACAACTGGGAATGCCTTAAGAGCTATTGAAAGCACACATTGCTAATGCCTCTAAAAACCCATTAAGAGAAGTTGAGAAACCATGATCAAAATTGTGTATAATTGTACTCTGCATAAGAAATCAAGTGCAAATTTGAATCAAGGGAGAGTTCAACTGTTTTGTTTATGAACATCACATTTACTTACTAGAGGGACAATTTTAGTATCCTATTAAATGAAGTGTATCACAAAAAGCAATCTTAGATCATACCCATACATATAAATATCTTAATCATTTTAACAGTTTATCTTTTAAATGCATGCTTTAGTGCATTGTTTCCTAGATTAAAGTGTTCTTTTGTCTTAGATATTCCCCTAGGAATTATGTATAAAGGTCTAACATTCTAAGAAAAGATACCCACTACATAACCTAATTTACAGCTCAAGGAACTAGGACAAGAATGAAGTAGTCCAAGGTCTAGATAAGGAAGGAAATAACAAAAGTTACAGCAGAAATAGCAAGACAATAGAAAAAGTCACAAATTAAGAGTTGTTTGTTTGCTTATTTGTTTGTTTGTTTAGAGAAAGAAAGTCCATGTAAGCTGGGGATGGGGGTGGTTTGGAGGGGCAGATGGAGAGGGAGAAAGAGAATCTTAAGTAAGCTCAGCCCAGAGCCCAAGAAGGAGCTAAATTTCACCACCCTGAGATTATGACCTGAGGTGAGATCAGTGGTTGGAGGCTTAAAGGACTGAGCCATGAAGCTGCCCCTAAGAGTTATTTTTCTAAAAAGAACACATAGAAAAAAGTTCTATGATATTGGTTTTGGGAATGATCAATGATCATTCAAAAGCACAGGGAAGAGAAGCAAAAATTCACATGGGGCACTACATCAAACTAAAAAGCTCAGTAAATAGAGGAAACAATCCACAGCATCAAAAGTCATCTTACAGAGTGGGAGAAAATATTTGCAAACCACATGTATGATAAGGGGCTAGTATCCAAACTGTATAGGGAACTCCTACAACAATAACTTAAAAAAATAACACTAATAAGCCAATTAAAAATGGTCCAAGGACTAGAATAGACAGTTACTTAAAGAAGATATTCAAATGGCCAACAAGTATGTGAGAAAATATTTAATATCACTAATCATAAGAAAAATGTCAAAGTTCCAATGAAATATCACCTCACACAGTCATGCAGTTATGTGAAAATGGACCAATCCATTAAATATTTCAGTATTTAAAATGCTGGTACTAGCCACAACTTACAAAGGTGGCAGAAACAAGTACATACTATAAACATGTGTAATTTTCTTGTTCCTTTTTAGTGATGACAATCTTAATGTATTTGCCACTACATTTACAGTAAATTCTCTAATAACGTCAATATTGTATACATTAAAACATATAGCTATTATCAAAATCACAAAATATTCTCAGGGAAGTATTCTTAAGGATGTAAAGAGATTGGAACACTTGTACATTTTTGGAAGCAATGCACAATGTTCTAACCATGGAAAACAGTATAAAGGTTCTTCAAAAAGTGGAGTACTATTCAGCCTAAAAAGAAAAAAAGGAATATTTGCAATTTGCAAGCACATGGATGAATCTTGAGGACATTATACTAACTGAAATAAGCCAGTCACAGTAAGACAAATAGTGCATGATTCCACTTAAATTGGCATCTAAAGTAGTCAAATTCATAGAATCAAAGAGTGAATCAAAGAAGAAGTTGTCATGGGCTCTAGGGATGGAATAATGTGGAGTTACTGATCCATGAGCAAGATGAAAGAATAGAGAGAGTTGCTGTACAACATTGTACCCATTCCAACAATCATGTACTGTACACTTAAAAATTTAAGAGGCTTTATCTCACGTTAGGTATTCTTTACATGTTACAAATTAAATTAAAAAAAATAAAGACATGGCAGATCTCACCTATTAGAATGGCCAAAATCTGAAACACTAATACCACCAAAATGCTGGTGTCAAAAACTTAGAAATAGACCAGATCAACCCAGTGAATTTCACCAAAGTAGTAATAAGTTAAAAGTGTCATGTGCACACACCAAAAAGACAGCTCATGAACTGGGAGCACTCAAACCAAAACATGGAATGAAGGTCAGGGATATATTGTTAGAAAGCAGCTTATATAGTGAGGAGACATTGAGTGTCTATTATTCACAGTGATTAGTTATAATATCAGAATTGCTATAAATGATATCAGATATCGCTCAGTGGGTACTTCATATCAAACTTGGAAAATAGTTCAAATTTTGCTTTGATTTCCAGAAGCACAGCAAAAAATGATGCAGGTCAAGATAGTCTGGCAAATAAACTAAATTAAACTTTATTTGTAGGACTACACTGATTTTGTCTGCTCAGGGAGGAAAATTTCAAGGCTGATCTGTTTTATGGTTTGTCTGTCTGTGTGTTTGTTTTGTTTTGTTGTTTGTTTTAGCACAGGAAGGATGTCCAGCAACAGGAAACCTCATTCTTGGCTGACAGGAATACACAGTGGTACCTCAACATTGGAACACAAGTTTAGTAGGCTCTTACAGAACTAAACAGATTCCTACCATATGATCTAGCAATGACAATCCTTGGTGTTTACCCAAATGGCTAGAAAACTGTGTACACAAAAACTTGCACACAAATATTTATAGCAGTCTTATTCATAATTGCCAAAATATGGAAGCAAGGAAGATGTCCTTCAGTAAAAGAAAAAGTAAAAAAAAGAAAAAAAAAACAGGTAAAGGATGGTATATCCAGATAAAAGAGTCTTTTTTTTCCCCCAAAGTTGTATTTTTAAATATTTTTATTTAAACCCAATTGAATTAACATATACTGTATTATTAGTTTTAGAGATAGAATTCAGTGATTCATCAGTTGCATACAACACCTAGTATTCCTTACATCAAGTACCATCCTTAATGCCCATCATTCAGTTACCCCATTCCACCACCCAGCAACCCTCAGTTTGTTTCCTACAGTTAGGAGTCTCTTAAGAGTTTGCCTCCCTCTGTTTTCCTCTTATTTTATTTTCCCTTCTCTTTGCTATGTTCATCTGTTTATTTCTTAAATTCCACATATGACTTAAATCATTGGTATTTGTCTTTCTCTGAGTTATTTCACTTAGCATCATGCACTCTAATTCCAACCATGTCATTGCAAATGGCAAGATTTCATTCTTTTTGATGATTGAGTAATATTCCACTGTGTGTGTGTGTGTGTGTGTGTGTGTGTATTTGATATATGTATATATCTCACATCTTCTTTATCCTTTCATCTGGACTCTTTCCATAGTTTGGCTATTGTGGACCTTGCTGCTATAAACAGTGGGGTGGAGGTGCCCCTACAAATCACCATGTTTGTATCTTTTGGATAAATACCTAGTAATGCAATTGCTGGGTCATAGGGTAGCTCTGTTTTTAACTTTGAGGAACCTCCATACTGTTTTCCAGAATGGCTGCAACAGTTTGCATTCCCACCAAGAGTGTAAGAGGGTACCCCTTTCTCCACATCGTCACCAATATCTGTTGTTTCCCGAATTGTTCATTTTAACCATTCTGACTGGTGTGAGGTGGTATCTCATTGTGGTTTTGATTTGTATTTTCCTGATGCTGAGTGATGTTGAGCATTTTTTCATGTGTCTGTTGGCTATTTGTATGTCTTCTTTGGAGAAATGTCTGTTCATTCTTTTGCCCATTTCTTTTTTGTTTTGGGGGTTGTTGAGTTTGAAAAATTCTTTATAGATCAGACAAAAAGTCTTATTCAGTGCTTAAAAGAAATGAGTTATTAAGCAATGGATAGCCATGGAGGTAACTTACATGCATATTTCTAAGTGAAAGAAGCCAATCCAAAAAGGAATACATTCTCTTTGATATCTAGTATGTGACATTATTGAAAAAGAAAAGGTATGGAGACAGTAAAAAATCAGTGATTGCCAGGAGATAGAGGGAGGAACTGAAGCACTGAAGGAACTGAAGTGCTCAAGTTGAACACTTGAGCAAAAATCAAAAAGCTTAGTAATACACAGATTTGGGGGAAATTATTTATGTGCTCTTCTCAGGTCCTCAAAGACCAACATCCAGCTTCCTGCTGGGTTAAGAAAGTGATCATTGCTTCTTAGAATGGGCTATGGATGCATGGCTGTTCTGTGACTTATAAATTTTCTCATTCAGTCCACTTATTTTACTTCCCTTCACACCACTAGCTTCAACACATGCACACACCAGCACACACACACACACACACACACACACACACACACACACACACACCAATTTTGGCAACACTATTTTCCTCAATTATTCAAAATTATGTGGTATTTCTTTTTCCTAACTCTTACCAGAGGGCATAGCCCACACTGAGGTGCTTCCACACTAGGCCCAGTTTTCTTCTTGTCTAGTCTTCCATACAAGTTTGCCTTTCTCTGTATACAACACATTTTCTAAAATTGGTTGTCATCACTGTCTGCTGTTAGCTTCTTTTCTGTTTCTCTTTTTGTTTGTCACTTTCTGCCCTTTGGGATGTATTTACTATCTTTTTAATAGAGTTTTAAACAAATCAAGAGAAAAGCATATAATTAACACCATGGATTGTTTTGAAAAGCTTCAGTTTAAGTAATTCAACACCCACCATGAGGTGGAATCTTACAAACCTGAGATCAAGAGTTGCTGTTTGGGGTGACTGGGTGGCTCAGTCCATTAAGCATCTGTCTTTGGCTCAGGTTATGATCTCAGGGTCCCACATCTGGGCGCCTGCTCAGTGGAGACTCTACTTCTCCCTCTGCCCCTTCCCACCCCGTGCTTGTGCACACTCTCCCTCTCTCTCCCTTTCCCACAAAAATAAATAAATAAATTCTTTAAAACATTTTTTGTTTCTTCCATTCTTCCAGCTTTCCAGGGTAGCAGCTCCAGCTATACACTGCTCTGGCAATAAAAACAGTGCCAGCCATATCTAAGAACTGTGGTGTTGGGGAAAAGGCAGGGAAAAATGAAATTCAAGAGCTTTCACTCTAGAATTTTTGGAAACAAATTATCTACAGTGCTTAATTCACAATGTACACAATATTTTCAATTGTATAAGTTAAAAAAAAAAAAAAAAGGAGTTGCAGGTCTAGCAACTAAGCCAGCCAGGCACCCATAGTTTACCATGTTTATCCAAATATATGAGGAAGATTCTTATTATACACCCTTTTGAATTGTTTAAGGCACATTTTGACATACATTTACATTTATAGAGGTTTGAAAAATTTTATACTTTAAGCCAATTAAATAGAAAACTAATTTAAATAAAGAAAATATAACTTATATAAGGAAATCTATTAATATTCTCATAACTCATTCATAAAATCTACCAATAAGGAGATAATAATTTAAAAAGATTGCAGGGCACCTGTTTGGCACACTCAGTTAAGCAATAGGCTCTTGGTTTCAGCTTAGGTCTTGATCTTAGGGTCATGAGATCTGGCCCCCTGTTGTGCTCCAGTGTGAGCACAGAGTCCACTTCAGATTCTCTCTCCTTCTCTACTCACCCCCCAACTCTCCCTCTCTCTCTAAGATAAATTAAAAAATACTTAAAAGTATTTTAAAAATAAAGAAGATTGCAACAATATTGGCAAATTCTGACAGTGCAATACAGACATTGCTTTTCCATTATTTTTTACATGACTTCTCTGACTCTCATGCATATTCCCAATCCCATGATTTATGGCTCTCTGTGAAAGGTTGCAAAATAGGATTTAGAGAAATCTATAGGATTTCCCTCCCAGTGTCCTCTGTTTATATTGTTAGGAAAACTCAGTGCAAGAGCATTTTCTCTCACCATATTTCCTGGGCACTGAGAACAATCTCACTTGATTTGTTACTGTAAGAAAGCTAACTGATCTAAGGGAGGAATCCTAGAAGACTGAGGAATAAGAGGTCTTAACTTCTTCAGGTCCCAGGAGTTCAGCTAGATAGCTATCAAACCACTCAGAACACCTGCAAACTCAACTGGAGATCAAAGTAAAGAGTAGCTGTAACTCTACGGATAGAAAAGCCACCACTTTCTGCAAGGTAGGAGGTCCAGCGAAGTGAATCCATGGTGATATTTGGGAAGAAAGACTGCAGGGGGAGGGAGCCTCTGTCAACCAGCTCCCAGCAAGGGAGAACAGCGGAGCATGAAATTGGAACTTGTAGAAGTCTGCTCTGGTGAAGGACATTGGTCAGGCAGCTAAGTTTGGCGGCGGGGGGGGGGGGGGCAGGTGGTAGAACACTCACTGGGACAGTGTGGTCTCAAGATCCTCATGGTCACAGGAAACCTGGGGGGTTCCTGAGTGTAGCAGAGTTCATAGGTATTGGAGTAGAGAAGCTGGCTGCCAAGGATGAGCCCAGGAGTGGGGTCTCAGCTCAGGGTTACCATAAACTGTGATCCACAGCACATTCAGGCCACTGTTCTTCAAGCAGCATCCCAACAAATGGCTAAACCTGCAAGACCCCCCTTTTTCCCCCATGAGGAGTGGTGTGAGAGCATACTGCAGGAGTCTGCTGGGTTTGGAGGCTCATAATGGGGTGGTGTGCCTGAGGTAGAAATGCTAGGTCACAGGCCAGGTGAACACAGAGTGCAGATAGAGACCAGGGAAACAGGAGTGAGGGACCGCTTTTTCCTGAGGGTGCACTGAGAAGTGGGGCCCCAAGCTTTTGGCTCTGAGGTTGGAGAATGGGAGGCTGCCATTTCCATTTTCATCCTCTAAAGCTGCTAGGAAAGACTTTAGGGACCAAAAGCCATATAGAGCAAACCTGAACAGATTACTTATCCTGGCCCCTGGCAAGGGCAGTGCAATTCTGCCTTGGGCAAAGACATTTGAGAGTCAACACAACAGGCCCTCCCACAGAAGATCAGCAAGAACATCCAGTCAAGACCAAGATTATTGATCAATGACTCCAGCTCTAGGGGAATACAGCACATGGAACACATGGCTTTTTCTCCATGATTCTTTAATCTTTCAACTTTTTAAAAATTTTTCTTTGCTTTTTTCTTTTTTTTTTTTAATTTTCTTCTTTTCTATTTCAACCAACTTATCTTCTTTTTAAAGAAGATATCAACCAATTTATCTTCTTTTTAAAAATCTTTTTAAATTTTAGTCACATTCTATCCATTCATGTATTTAATCTCATATGCATATATATATATATCCATATATACATATATACATATATAAT
>NW_019154088.1:21833196-21906557 GCF_002288905.1 Enhydra lutris kenyoni | reverse complement strand
TTTCTTTCTTTCTTTCTTTCTTTCTTTCTTTCTTTCTTTCTTTCTTTCTTTCCTTCCTTCCTTCCTTCTTTAGAATTTTGAGATGCAGTTTCTTCTAACAGACCAAAATCCACCCCAAATCTGGTGTATGGCTCTGTTCTATTCATCCACCTGATTATATTCTTTTTTTTCCCTCCATTTTTAAAATTGTTTTGTTAATCTTTCTTAATCTTCATTTTACAGTTACATTCTATCATTTCAATGTACTTAATTTTATTTTTATATTTATAAGTCTTCCTTCCTTTGTAATTTTGACATGTAGTTTCCTCTAACAAACTGATGAAAATACTCTCAGGAGATAGTGTATTGCTCTGTTCCATTCATCTGTCTGTTTATATCCCTTTTGTTGCTGTTGTTGTTTCTTTCTCTTTTGTTTTTTCTTGTCTTTCAATTCCCCTTTTTACAGTTACATTCTATCCTTTCATTGTATTCAATTTTATTTTTGTACATATATAAGTTTTTCTTTCTTTATAACTCTGAGATCTGGTTTTCTAAAAAACAAACCAAAACGACACAGAATCCAGTGTATTGCTCTATTCTGTTCAGTTGTCTGATTATATTTTTCTACTTTCTTTCTTTTTTTTCCAGTTTTGGGTTTCTTCTGATTTGTTTAGTGTATATGTCTCTAGGGTCGTTGCTGTAATTTTAGTATTTTGCTCTCTCATAATCTATTCTTCTCTGGACAGGATGACAAGACAGAAAAACTCACCTCAAAAAAGAGAAAAAGAGGCAGTACTGACTGCCAGGGACTAAGTCAATATGGACATTAGTAAGAATTTAGAACTGAGTTCAGAATAATAATTATAAAGATACTAGCTGGGCTTGGAAAAAGCATAGAAGACAGTAAAGAATCCCTTTCTGTAGAAATAAAAGAAATAAAAGCTAACCAAGTCAAAATCAAAAATTAATCAGATGCTATTAATCAGATGCAATCAGAAATGGAGGTTCTAATGGCTAGGTTAAATGGAGAAGAAGAGAGAATTTGTGATATGTAAGACAAAATGACGGAGAATAAAGAATCTGAGAAAAAAGAGAGATAAACAACTACTGGATCACAAAGGGAGGAATTTGAAAGACAAGCGATACCAAAAGTGAAACAATATTAGAATAAGTGGGATCCCAGAAGAAGAGGAAAGAGAGAAGGGCAGAAGGTATATTGGAGCAAATTATAGTTCAGACCTTCCCTAACCTGGGGGAAGGAAACAGACATCAAAGTCCAGGAGGCACAGAGAACACCCCTCAAAATAAAATAAAAAATAGATCAATGCCCCAACATAAAATAGTGAAACTCACAAATCTCAGAGACAAAGAGAAAATCCTGAAAGCAGCTTGAGGCAAGAAGTCTATAACCTACAAGGGTAGAAACATTAAATTGTCAGTAGACCTATTCATGATACCTGGCAGGCCAGAAAGGACTGGCATGATATATTTAGGGTGCTAAATGAGAAAAATATGCAACCAAGAATACTTTATCCAGCTAGGATCTTATTCAAAATAGAAAGAGTGGTAAAAAGTTTCCAGGACAAACAGAAACTAGAAGAATTTGTGATCACCAAACTAGCCCTACAAGAAATATTGAAAGGGGTCCTCTAAGCAAAGAGAGAGCCTAAAAGTAACATAGACCTATGTTACCTAAAAGTAGCATAGACAATATACAGTAACAGTCACCTCACAGGCAATACAATGGCACTAAATTCATATCTTTCAATAGTTACACTGTATGTAAATGGGCCAAATGTCCCAATCGAAGACACAGGGTATCAGATTAGATGAAAAAAAATCAAGACTCATTGATATGCTTTCTGCAAGAGACTAATTTTAGACTCAAAGACACCACCAGATTGAAAGTGAGGGGGTAGAAAACCACTTATCACCTTAGTGGACATCAAAATAAAGCTGGAGGGGGTGCCTGGTGGCTCAGTGGTTTAAGCCTCTGCCTTCAGCTCAGGTCATGATTTCAGGATCCTGGGATCGACTCCTGCATGGGGCCCTCTGCTCAGGAGAGGGCCTGTTCCCCCTCCCCTTCTGCCTGCCTCTCTGCCTATTTCTGATCTCTCTCTCTCTCTCTGTCAAATAAATAAATAAAATCTTAAAAAAAGAAAGAAAGAAAGCTGGGTAGCAATCCTATCAGACAAATTAGATTTTAAATCAAAGACTGTAATAAGAGATGAGGAAGGACACTACATCATAATTAAAAGGTCTACCCAACAAGAAGATCAAGCAATTGTAAATATTTAGGCCTCTAAAATGGGAGTAGTCAATTATATAAGCCAATTAATAACAAAATCAGAGACACATTGACAATAATACAATAAAAGTAGGGGACTTTACCAACCTCCTCACTGCAACGGACAGATTATCTAAGCAATTGATTAACAAGAAAATAAGGGCTTTGAATGACAAACTGGAACAGTCTTCACAGATATATTCAGAACATTCACCCCAAAACAACAGAATACACATTTCTCTCTAGTGCACATGGAATATTCTGCAGAATAGATCACATCCTGGGTCACAAATCATATCTTAACCACTACCAAAGGATTGGGATCATTCCCTGCATATTTTCAGACCACAATGCTTTGAAACTGGAACTCAATCACAAGAATAAAGTTGTAAAGAATTCAAATACATGGAGGCTAAAGAGCATCCTACTAAAGAATGAATGGGTCAAACAGGAAACTAAAGAACTAAAAAAAAAATCATAGAAACAAAAATGAAACACAACAAAATTTTTGGGATACAGCAAAGGCAGTCCAGGAAGAAAGAATACAGCACTACAAGCCTTTCTCAAGAAACAAGAAAGGTCTCAAATACACAACCTAAACTTACACCTAAAGGAGCTGAAGAAAGAACAACAAATAAACTCTAAGCCCAGCAGGAGAAGAGAAATAATAAAGAGTAGAGCAGAAATCAATAAAATAGAAACCAAAAGAACAGATCAACTAAAGTAGGAGCTGGTTCTTTGAAAGAACAACATTGATAAACCCCTGGCCAGACTTATCCAAAAGAAAAGAGAAAGGGCCCAAATAAATAAAATCATGAGTGAAAGAGAAGAGATCACAAACAACACTGAAGAAATACAAACAATTATAAAAACATATGACCAACTATATGCCAACAAATTAGACAATCTGGCAGAAATGGATGCATTCCTAGAGTCATATAAACTACCAAAACTGAACCAGGAAGAAATAAAAAACCTGAATGGACCCATAACCAGCAAGGAAATTGAAGCAGTAATCAAATATCTCCCAATACACAAGAGCCCAAGGCCAGATGGCTTCCCAGGAGAATTCTACTGAACATTTAAGGAAGAATTAATCCTTATTCTTCTGGAGCTTTTTCAAAAAATTGAAATGGAAGGCTCCAAACTTAAAAAAAAATTAAGACTGACTGACTGATTTTTATTTTTATTTTTATTTTTTGCAGTGTCACTACTTTTATCCAGCATAGCACTGAAAAGCCAGTCACACCAAACTCTTTTTATGAGGCCAGAATTACCTTGATCCCCAAACTGGACAAAGACCCCAACAAAAAGAATTATAGATCAATATCTCTGAAGAACATGGATGCAAAAATTTTCACCAAAGTACTAGGAAATAAAACCTAATAGTACATTAAAAGGATTATTCACCATGACCTAGGGGGATTTATTCCTGGGTTGCAAGGTTGGTTCAGCATCCACAAATGAATCAATGTGATACGTTACTTAAATAAAATAAGGACAAGAACCATCTGACCTCTCAAGAGATGCAGTAAAAGCATTTCACAAAGTACAGCATCCTTTCTTGATTAAAACTCTTTTATCAAGGGATGGAGAGTACATATCTCAATACCATAAAAGCCATCTATGAAAAACGCACAGCAAATATCATTCTCAATGTGGGAAAACTGAGAGCTCTTCTGCTAAGGCCAGGCACACAACAGGGATGTCCACTATCACCACTGCTGTTCAAGATAGTACTAGAAGTCCTAGCCTCAGCAGTTAGACAACAAAAAGAAGTAAAAAGCATCCAAATTGGCAAAGAAATCAAACTCTCACTCTTTGCAGATGACATGATACTCTATGCAGAAACCCAAAAGATGTCACCCCAAATGCTAAAAATCATACAGCAATTCAGTTAAGTGGCAGGATATAAAATCAATGCACAGAAATCAGTTGCATTGCTATACACTAACCATGAGACAGAAGAAAGAGAAATTAAGGAGTTGATCCCATTTACAATTACACCCCAAACTGTGAGATACCTAAAAATAAACCTAACCAAAGATGCAAAGGATCTGTACTCAGAACACGATAGAATACTCATAAAAGAAATTGAGGAAGACACAAAGAAATGGAAAAACATTCCATGCTCATGGATTGGAAGAACAATTATTGTTAAAATGCCTGTGCTACCTAGAGCAATCTACACATTCAATGCAATCCCTAACAAAATACCATCAACTTTCTTCATAGAGCTGGAACAAATAATCCTAAAATTCATACGGAATGAGAAAAGATCCCAAATAGTCAAAGGAATGTTGAAAAAGAAAACCAAAGCTGGGGGCATCACAATTCCTGACCTCCACCTCTATTACAAAGTTGTAATCATCAAGACTGTATGGTACAGGCACAAAAATAGACACATAGATCAACGGAACAGAATAGAGAACCCAGAAATGGACCCTCAACTCAATGGTCAACTAATATCCAATGGAAAACAGGAGTCTCTTCAACAAATGGTGTTGGGAAAATTGAACAGCCACATGCAAAAGAATGAAACGAGACCATTTTCTTCTACCATACACAAAAAAAGACTCAATATGGATGAAAGACCTAAAATTAGGCAACAATCCATCAAAATCATTGAGGGGAACATAGGCAGCAACCTCCTTGACCTTGGCTGCAGCAACTTCTTGCTAGACATGTCTCTAAAGGCAAGAGAAACAAAGGCAAAAATGAACTATTGGGACTTCATCAAGATAAAAGCCCTTTGCACAGCATAGCAAACAGTCAACAAAACCAAAAGACAACCAACAGAATGGGAGAAGTTATTTGTAAATGACAGATCAGATAAAGAGTTTGTATCAAAAAATCTATAAAGAGCTTATAAAATTCAACACCCAAAGAAAAATAATCCAGTCAAGAAATGGGCAGAAGACATGAACAGACATTTCTGCAAAGAAGACATGAAGTTGGCCAACAGACAGATGAAAAAGTGCTCAACATCACTGGGCAATAGGGAAATAACAAATCAAAACCACAATGAGATACCACCTCACACCAGTCAGAATGGCTAAAATTAACAAGTCAGGAAATGACAGATGTTGGCAAGGATGCAGACAAAGGGGAAACCTCCTACGTTGATGGGAATGCAAGCTGATGTAGCCACTCTATAAAACAGCATGGAGGTTCCTCAAAAAGTTGAAAATAGAGCTACCCTATAACCCAATAATTACACTACGGGTATTTACTCCTAAGACACAAATGTAGTGATCCAAAAGGGCACTTGCACCCAAATGTTTATAGCAGCAATGTCCAATAGTCAAACTATGGAAAGAGTCCATTGACCGATGAATGTATAAAGAAGATGTGGGGTGTGTGTGTGTGTGTGTGTGTGTGTGTGTGTGTAATGGAATATTATGCAGCCAGCAAAATTGAAATCTCGACATTTACAAAAATGGAACTAGAGGGTATTATGCTAAGTGAAATGAGTCAATCAGAGAAAGTCGATAATCATATGATCTCACTGATATGAGGAATTTAAGAAACAAGGCAGAGGATCATTGGGGAAGAGAAATAAAAATGAAAGAAGATGAAACCAGAGAGGGAAACAAACCATAAAAGACTCTTAATCACAGGAAACAAACTGAGGGTTGTTGGAGGGCAGGAGGGTAAGAAGATGGGGTAAATTGGCGATGGACATTTGGGAGCGTATGTGTTCTAATGAACACTGGGTATTATACAAGACTGATGACTCACAGACCTGTATCCCTGAAACATGTAATACTTTATATGTTAATTTAAAAAACCTCCACTCTCTGTATAAATGTGTTTGCACATACACATACACATATGTATACACATACAGCTATATAAAATAAAATTCATTCTCAAAAAAAAAAAAAAGAAAAGAAAGCCAACTGATCTATTTAACCAGTCAGAATATGAGCCATTTCTTCCATTCTGTTTCTGCACCTACCTCTACATGTTGAATATCAGCCTGAGTCTGCCACCTCATTTACGAGAAAAGAAAGCAGGGCAGAAGTCTCTGGCCTCTCTTTCCCTTCCTTGGGTACATGTGTTCCTCCTCTTTTCTTACCTTCTATTCTTTCTTTACTAAACCTGGTTTGGGGCTAAAGCTCCCCATCACCCCTTATGCCATGCTCTGTCAGGAAGACATTGAGGAGATGCCATTGTGTCTCTTTAAAAGTGTCATAGACACAACAACACACACCAGGGTGCCCTGAACAACACTGCAAGGATGACCACAAGACCACTTCACTGTTATGTGATTCTACCATGAAATTACTTATGCTCTGGCTGGGGAACTCTTGGCATCAAACTGTTCTCAATGTGACTAAGGAACACCTGAGTTTGGGAAATGTTACTTCTGATTCCTATGCTTTAGTGGTTTGTATGATTTTTGTTCCAACCACACACTGAGGGACAAACAACCACAGACTGTTCTGGAACCAGAGTGGATCAGGCAGACATGCTCAGCACCCAGGCCCCTGTTCTGCTCAGAGTTTGTGCTCAGCTCCCCCTGCAGTCCCTATCACTGTGTCGTACATGGCACAGTAGTACACAGCTGAATCTGAGGCTTGCACTGAGCGTTTCTCCAAGTGGAAGGATTTGGATTTGCTGTCCAAGGTGGCTTCAAATCCTTTGTTGCTTCCTTTCTCCTTGTCCTTCAAGGCTTTCAGGAGGAGCTCTAGACCTTCTCCTGGATACTGGACATACCAGAAAAGGGCAGGGTACTGTGCTGTTGAAAAAGTACAGTTTATAGTCAGGGAAGCCTCTCCTAAGAGAGTCATTAGGCCTTCCGTCTGAGTCACTGAGTCTCCATGAGTTTGTCCTGGGGAAAAAGAAAAGAGACTTGAGTCACCTTGGACATAAAGCTCTTGGATAAAATTATAGTTAGAAGTTTTACAGACACAATGGAAGAAAGAATCCAAGTTTTAAGAGGCATTTTACTTACCAAGCATTAAGAGTACCACAGTCACGAAGCATGGAGAACACTTCATCTCTGGAGTGTCACCTAAAAAATGTTCTTCATCCTTAACATGAAGAAATGTTGGAGTGACAGAAAAATGATCAGTGGAAGCCCACATTTCACACAGGAAATGTGATTGTGGTAGGAAGTTGCACCCCCTGGTGGACAGGGACTGAAATGCGTGCATGTTGGCCAGAATCCTCCCCAAGTCAGCCATCTGTTTCATCCCTGACTTGATGAAGTACATGTCAGGCTTCAGGTGGCTCTTGGAAGTCTGAACAACAGCAATCCTGACTTCTCAGGTCTGTTTTGTTCTTAAGACACTACCTGATGTGGAAGTTCTTTAACACAGCATCCCAGGGCATTTCTGTAGCTGGAGGATAGGAATCTTCTAAAGCATCTTATTATAGTATCGTACTTCATATTTTCATGTGCCCATGTGGGCCAGCTTATAATTCACTGACTGCCAGGAAAGTTGTAGGAGTTGAACATGGAAAAAGTAACAGGAAGTCATGTCATTGCTGAGTGAGTCTGTGTTTTTGGCACTGTGCTCCAATATTTAGACGATGACCATCATTTTTTAAGTGCTCACTAAATATTTATTAAATTAAACAAATGAGGGCACCTGGGTGGCTCAGTGGGTTAAAGCCTCTGCCTTCAGCTCAGGTCATGATCTCAGGTTCCTGGGATCGAGTCCCACATCGGGCTCTCTGCTCAGCAGGGAGCCTGCATCCCCCTCTCTCTACCTGCCTCTCTGCCTATTTGTGATCTCTCTCTTTCTGTCAAATAAATAAATAAAATTTTTTAAAAAATTAAACAAATGAACAAATGGCCTTTATTTGAAATATAGTATTTATGGTCCATGATGTCAGTGTTGGGTTGAGCCATTTTTAAGTTGAGGAAATTCCCCTCAATTCTATATAATTTGCTGGGAGTTTTAATCAGAAATGGATTTGAATTTTGTCAAATGCTTTTTCTGTACCCATTGAGATATCTTCAAAAATTGTTCATCAGCTGCTTGTTAATCTCTTTGGATATATTATTAATAAATTGTCACAATAAAATACTAGAGAAGTTATCATTTTCCCATTTTACAAATAATGAAACAAAGCTCAAAAATATCAAGAAAGTTCATGTCAGAGTTAATAGTTTAGAACACAGAGAAGAATGACATCAAAAACCTATCCCCATTTCTGTCACTATAGATTGTTGCCAGTGAAAATTTGAGAGAGAGATTGGAGGGTTGCAAAATGACTTCTTCCCAAGTCTTTGAAATATTTTAAGATAGTCTTTTACAGGTCCTTTGCTTATGCAAATGGAACTATTAAAGAGGAATTAAATAATTGCAGTTTTGGATCTTTACCAAAAGAGGAAAGAAAACATATTATAATGGGTACCAACACTGATATTCAGGAGCTGATCACTGGATAGTGGCTTTACCATTCCATTCAGACCAATTATGGACACCTGAAATAAGCAATAATGCACTGTATCAAGAGTGACAACTCCTCTAGGATTTTGTGATTCACCAATATACTGGAGCTGCATTCATGACTAGTGATCAGTGCCTTTCTCTGTTCCTTAAAATTTGCTTGTCATAATGCAGTCCAGAGCACAGTTCTTCCAATTAATAAGTATAAATGTTTCTTGAAAATTTTCAAATAGAATGGACTTATATCCCCCAATCCACTTTCGATATATACTAAAAAATGGAAAGAATTTGTCTATATAGCAAAACTATTAGGATGTTTATGAATTCCTGTTTCTACCAAAAGGTGGAAGTGGAGGGAGTCAAGATGGCGGAGAAGTAGCAGGCTGAGACTACTTCAGGTAGCGGGAGATCAGCTAGATAGCTTATCTAAAGATTGCAAACACCTACAAATCCAACGGGAGATTGAAGAGAAGAAGAACAACAACTCTAGAAACAGAAAATCAACCACTTTCTGAAAGGTAGGACTGGCGGAGAAGTGAATCCAAAGCGACGGGAAGATAGACCGCGGGGGGAGGGGCCCGCTCCCGGCAAGCGGCGGAGCAACGGAGCACAAAATCAGGACTTTTAAAAGTCTGTTCCGCTGAGGGACATTGCTCCAGAGGCTTAACCGGGGTGAAGCCCACGCAGGGTCAGCATGGCCTCAGGTCCCGCAGGGTCACAGAAGGATCGGGGGTGTCTGAGTGTCGCAGAGCTTACAGGTATTAGAACGGGGAAGCCAGCTACAGAGACAGAGCCGAGGAGTAAGCTCTAATCTTGGGGTTACCTTGAGCCGGTCGCAGCCTCGGTCAGTTCGGAGCGCGGCCGGAGGCCAGGGTGACGGGAGTAATTGGGCGCTGTTCTTTGAGGGCGCACTGAGGAGTGGGGCCCCGGGCTCTCGGCTCCTCCGGGCCGGAGACTGGGAGGCCGCCATCTTCATTCCCGCCCTCCGGAACTCTACGGAAAGCGCTCAGGGAACAAAAGCTCCCGAAAGCAAACCCGAACGGATTACTCAGACCGGCCCCGGGTAAGGGCGGTGCAACTCCGCCTGGGGCAAAGACACTTGAGAATCACTACAACAGGCCCCTCCCCCAGAAGATCAACAAGAAACCCAGCCAGGACCAAGTTCACCTACCAAGGACACCAGTTTCAATACCAAGGAGAGCAGCGGAATTCCAGAGGAGGAGAAAGCAAAGCACGGAACTCATGGCTTTCTCCCAATGATTTTTTTTTTTTTTTAAGATTTTATTTAGTTATTTGACAGACAGAGATCACAAGTAGGCAGAGAGGCAGGCAGAGAGAGAGAGGGAGGGAAGCAGGCTCTCCGCTGAGCAGAGAGCCCGATGTGGGGCTCGATCCCAGGACCCTGAGACCATGACCTGAGCTGAAGGCAGAGGCTTAACCCACTGAGCCACCCAGGCGCCCCGACTCCCAATGATTCTTTAGCCTTGCAGTTAATTTAATTTTTTTTTCTTTTTCAATTTTTTTTCTTCTTCTGCTAAATTTTTTTTACCTTTTACCCTTTTCATTTTTTAACGTTTTTTAACTAGTTTATCTAATATATATATATATATATATATATATATATATTTCCTTTTTATATTTTTTCTTTATTGGTTTTCTTTTTTTAATTGTATCTCTTTTTTTTCCCTTTTTTTTCTTTCTGAACCTCTTTTTATCCCCTTCCCCCCCCCTCATGATTTGGGATCTCTTCTGATTTGGCTAAAGCATATTTTCCTGGGGTTGTTGCCACCCTTTTAGTATTTTACTTGCTCCTTCATATACTCTTATCTGGACAAAATGACAAGGTGGAAAAATTCACCACAAAAAAAAGAACAAGAGGCAGTACCAAAGGCTAGGGACCTAATCAATAGAGACATAGGTAATAAGTCAGATCTAGAGTTCAGAATGACGATTCTCAAGGTTCTAGCCGGGCTCGAAAAAGGCATGGAAGCTATTAGAGAAACCCTCTCGGGAGATATAAAAGCCCTTTCTGGAGAAATAAAAGAACTAAAATCTAACCAAGTTGAAATCAAAAAAGCTATTAATGAGGTGCAATCAAAAATGGAGGCTCTCACTGCTAGGATAAATGAGGCAGAAGAAAGAATTAGCGATATAGAAGACCAAATGACAGAGAATAAAGAAGCTGAGCAAAAGAGGGACAAACAGCTACTGGACCACGAGGGGAGAATTCGAGAGATAAGTGACACCATAAGACGAAACAACATTAGAATAATTGGGATTCCAGAAGAAGAGGAAACAGAGAGGGGAGCAGAAGGTATATTGGAGAGAATTATTGGAGAGAATTTCCCCAATATGGCAAAGGGAACAAGCATCAAAATCCAGGAGATTCAGAGAACCCCCCTCAAAATCAATAAGAATAGGTCCACACCCCGTCACCTAATAGTAAAATTTACAAGTCTTAGTGACAAAGAGAAGATCCTGAAAGCAGCTCGGGAAAAGAAGTCTGTAACGTACAATGGTAAAAATATTAGATTGGCAGCAGACTTATCCACAGAGACCTGGCAGGCCAGAAAGAGCTGGCATGATATATTCAGAGTACTAAACGAGAAAAACATGCAGCCAAGAATACTATATCCAGCTAGGCTATCATTGAAAATAGAAGGAGAGATTAAAAGCTTCCAGGACAAACAAAAACTGAAAGAATTTGCAAATACCAAACCAGCTCTACAGGAAATATTGAAAGGGGTCCTCTAAGCAAAGAGAGACCCTAAAAGTAGTAGATCAGAAAGGAACAGACACAATATACAATAACAGTCACCTTACAGGCAATACAATGGCACTAAATTCATATCTCTCAATACTTACCCTGAATGTTAATGGGCTAAATGCCCCAATCAAAAGACACAGGGTATCAGAATGGATAAAAAAACAAAACCCATCTATATGTTGCCTACAAGAAACTCATCTTAAACCCGAAGACACCTCCAGATTTAAAGTGAGGGGGTGGAAAAGAATTTACCATGCTAATGGACATCAGAAGAAAGCAGGGGTGGCAATCCTTATATCAGATCAATTAGATTTTAAGCCAAAGACTATAATAAGAGATGAGGAAGGACACTATATCATACTCAAAGGAACTGTCCAACAAGAAGATCTAACAATTTTAAATATCTATGCCCCTAACGTGGGAGCAGCCAACTATATAAACCAACTAATAACAAAATCAAAGAAACACATCGACAATAATACAATAATAGCCGGGGACTTTAACACTCCCCTCACTGAAATGGACAGATCATCCAAGCAAAAGATCAACAAGGAAATAAAGGCCTTCAATGACACACTGGACCAGATGGACATCACAGATATATTCAGAACATTTCATCCCAAAGCAACAGAATACACATTCTTCTCTAGTGCACATGGAACATTCTCCAGAATAGATCACATTCTCGGTCCTAAATCAGGTCTCAACCGTTATCAAAAGATTGGAATCATTCCCTGCATATTTTCAGACCACAATGCTCTGAAGCTAGAACTCAATCACAAGAGGAAATTTGGAAAGAACCCAAATACATGGAGACTAAACAGCATCCTTCTAAAGAATGAATGGGTCAACCAGGAAATTAAAGAAGAATTGAAAAAATTCATGGAAACAAATGATAATGAAAACACAACGGTTCAAAATCTGTGGGACACAACAAAGGCAGTCCTGAGAGGAAAATATATAGCAGTACAAGCCTTTCTCAAGAAACAAGAAAGGTCTCAGGTACACAACCTAACCCTACACCTAAAAGAGCTGGAGAAAGAACAAGAAAAAAAACCTAAACCCAGCAGGAGAAGAGAAATCATAAAGATCAGAGCAGAAATCAATGAAATAGAAACCAAAAAAACAATAGAACAAATCAACGAAACTAGGAGCTGGTTCTTTGAAAGAATTAATAAGATCGATAAACCCCTGGCCAGACTTATCAAAAAGAAAAGAGAAAGGACCCAAATAAATAAAATCATGAATGAAAGAGGAGAGATCACAACTAACACCAAAGAAATACAGACAATTATAAGAACGTACTATGAGCAACTCTACGCCAACAAATTTGACAATCTGGAAGAAATGGATGCATTCCTAGAGACATATAAACTACCACAACTGAACCAGGAAGAAATAGAAAGCCTGAACAGACCCATAACCAGTAAGGAGATTGAAACAGTCATCAAAAATCTCCAAACAAAAGCCCAGGGCCAGATGGCTTCCCGGGGGAATTCTACCAAACATTTAAAGAAGAACTAATTCCTATTCTCCTGAAACTGTTCCAAAAAATAGAAATGGAAGGAAAACTTCCAAACTCATTTTATGAGGCCAGCATCACCTTGATCCCAAAACCAGACAAGGATCCCATCAAAAAAGAGAACTACAGACCAATATCCTTGATGAACACAGATGCAAAAATTCTCGCCAAAATACTAGCCAATAGGATTCAACAGTACTTTAAAAGGATTATTCACCACGACCAAGTGGGATTTATTCCAGGACTGCAAGGTTGGTTCAACATCCGCAAATCAATCAATGTGATACAACACATTAATAAAAGAAAGAACAAGAACCATATGATACTCTCCATAGATGCTGAAAAAGCATTTGACAAAGTACAGCATCCCTTCCTGATCAAAACTCTTCAAAGTGTAGGGATAGAGGGCACATACCTCAATATTATCAAAGCCATCTATGAAAAACCCACCGCAAATATCATTCTCAATGGAGAAAAACTGAAAGCTTTTCCGCTAAGGTCAGGAACACGGCAGGGATGTCCGTTATCACCACTGCTATTCAACATAGTACTAGACGTCCTAGCCTCAGCAATCAGACAACAAAAGGAAATGAAAGGCATCCAAATCGGCAAAGAAGAAGTCAAACTCTCACTCTTCGCAGATGATATGATACTATATGTGGAAAACCCAAAAGACTCCACTCCAAAACTGCTAGAACTTGTACAGGAATTCAGTAAAGTGTCAGGATATAAAATCAATGCACAGAAATCAGTTGCATTTCTCTACACCAACAAGACAGAAGAAAGAGAAATTAAGGAGTCAATCCCATTTACAATTGCACCCAAAACTATAAGATACCTAGGAATAAACCTAACCAAAGAGACTAAGAATCTATACACAGAAAACTATAAAGTACTCATGAAAGAAATTGAGGCAGACACAAAGAAATGGAAAAATGTTCCATGCTCCTGGATCAGCTCGTTTTCTTATCAGGCCATCCCTTCTTTCCTCTAACAGAGTAACTTCCCACATTGTCTACCAGCCAATAAGAAAAAGGTTCTGCGCTGCCATGATATAGTCCATCAGATGCACGAAGATGAACCCTCCACATGTTCTTCATCAGCACAGGTGCACTGCCGTCTTGTGGTCACATCTCTACTGAACTTGCTGGCAAAATGCTCTTCTCTTAGCCTATGTCTCTGAGGGACTCACATGCATCAAGGCAACAATCAGTCAAGCAAATTATATCTTAGATCAGCAATGAAGGGCAGAGTAAGAATGTGGAGATCAAGGTTTACATGCCTGCACACTACTGAGTCACTGTTAGTAACTTGGAAAGAGGTAGATGCTATTGCTATTTATTCAGTGATGGCCCTGGTGTACATGTTTGAAATCAGGAAGAAATCATGATTTACTTCCTTTCTATTCTACCAAATCTACCATCCTCAATTGTCTATTACACAGAAAACCCTTTTGTAAAAGGAAAATGTAACCAAAGATTACAGTAAGAGAGAAGATCATTTGATATTTCAAATGCCTCTGATCTCAGCTCTGCTCCTCCTGGTTAGTGTTGCCTGACCTTGTTTTTTCCAAAGGAATGACAGTACTAACATTCAAAACGGGGATTATCCCTTCAGTTAAGATGACTATGACAAAAAGTAAAGGACCAAATCTAAATGATAAGGGAGCAGGGATAACTTGCATCTGTTATTACTTTTTCAACTATAGGAAACTCTTTGACCTAATATTGCACTAATTTGTATAGAGAAATCTGACAGTAGATTTAGTAGAATCTCAGTAGAAATTCTGAGAAAATATCAAGCTGCAAACTCAGAAAATATAACCACATGTAAGTTTATCCTTGAGGTGATTTCCTTTTCAATTCTCAAATCAAAATACACGGCATGTCCTCCAATGCAATTACTGACTCACAGCCTAAGGAGAATTTCTGCTAAAGTATTAGCCATCCATCTTGTCATGCTTCTCACTTCCTGGTCAACACTGCTCCACATTCCATACTCCATTATATTTCTCCTAAACTCCACTACAGTGTTCTTTCCTCAGGACTCATTAATAAAGTTCTCCACTCCTGTGAGTTTCCAGAATTATCTCTCTCTTCCAAAACCCCTTTCTCATTCATATGAATTTCTTGGAATCTTCTGATGACCTCTATGAGAAAAAATCCAGGAAACCATAAATATTGTGTGTGCTGGGGGATGGTACCAACAGGAAACTGGTCCTAAAGAACTGATCAAGAGAAATGGTCTCTGAGAAACCAAGACTACCTCATTTCCAAAAATGGAATCCCCTTTCCTGTGATTCCTACTCATGGAGCCTCTCAAATGACAAAGAATAGAACTCATCTTCCTTCTACCTGTTCTACCCTGAAAGATTTAAAGACAGCTATCAGAACATCAACTCAATATATTAATATGTGTGTATATATGAAATGTGTTTTTATGTATGGAAAACTTCTTGGTTCTGAGAATCTTCCATTCTTTCACCCATTCTCCATAAAGTAAGAATTCTCACACTTCTCCGGGTAAATTTCCCTCTTCTCCAACAGAGATTATTTAGGTCAATATTTGCACTTTTTAGGCGTGACTATTAGAACTGAATGTAAAGGTCTGAATATGACCATTATCTATAATAATACTTTTCCATTTATTAACTATTGCACAGATAAGGCCATCTCTTGTGCAAATTTTCCAGATCCTTGATTATTTCATCGGCCTTTGGTTTAGTATGATCCTAGTGTTGGTCTAGAAAACCTTCATCTACCATCTTCATGGACTGCCAGTTCTGCAAGTCTTCCAATTCCAGTGATCTTTTTTGCAGACAATGTGTGAGTTATGCACATTATGCTCATCATGCCTTCAAGGGATGCCCAACTGGCATATTAAATATATTTGGTTTTTTTTTAAGGAAAGCACTTAGAAATACTTGTAGGTGTTCACCTGGTGCCATCACCTTTGGCTTACTCTTATAAAAACAGTGAGTGATGCATGAGTTTGCTGGTAAAATCACAGTGGCTCAGCCTGAGTCTCCCTTCCTGCCCAAGGTCTCAGACATTTACACAAATTAGAACTCTCCATTCAGGATTTCAAACTGATTGGACCACAACTTTCTCAGACCCAAACCACAGAGATAAATGCCTGGGATTGCATTAGACACTTTCTCTTTACTCAGCACGATGGTCCTACAGGAAGGAGTCAGGGGAACAAATGCTAAAGAGGAAATTAGGAAACCCAGTGTCTTTCTCCTCCAGCTCATTCACTACCTAATTTTTCCATACAGTCATCTTGGAAATAGTCAAGATGTGTAAAATGAACTTGGACTCAAGGAATTCTAAGGGCACTTCTAGCTCTTAATTTTTTCTATGCTATATTACGAAGTAAATATTTATTGATGACTGGTTGTATGCAATGTGGACTGGTGTCAGATTGAGTGAAATTGTGTGCATCATGGAACCCCAGGGCCATTTTCATAACCACATGTGATCTAGTGGGTCTGAGGTTGATTCTAACTCACCATGAGGCCTCTTCAGCAGGATGAGATGAGATGAGATCCTACCTGGGTTTTCGTTTCTTCTCTGAGATCACTATCTGGGTTTTCTTTTCTTCTCTGAGATCACTAATGTATCAAGGAGAAATAAATCCAAATTAACATTGAATAAAATGGGAATTTATTCACTGAGTCTTTTACAGGCACTGAGATGAGGGTACACTATGACCTGAGCCATGGGTAAGCAGGAAGTTCTTTTGGAGTTTCAATTTCTTATAAATATCTTTTACATATAACTTATGTACTGTATGAAAAAAAGAATCTCTGCAGTTGAGACAACCTAGGGGAGGTAGATGAGCTGATTAATATAGAAAGCGAGATGCACTTTTTAAAACAGCCTAATTGCTTTATGGATTCTGGCTTTCTCTTTGAATCCTTAGTTCAGAGTTTCAAAATTTCCAACCAGGGATGCCTCTACAATTTTTGAGATCATCTCAAAATGAAAACTTGGGAACATAATTCAAAAACCAGGTTAAAATATATCATCAGGTAATGTTTCTATGGGAATCATTTATCTAAAATGCTTTACCCTTCATACATATTAGTTTCATGTCTCCCATTTATTTTTTAAAGATTTTCTTCTTTTCAACCATCACAACCAGGTTCAAAGAAAAAGGAGGACATCGTGCTGAGGTATCCTGTATACCTTCTGACCCCACACAGGTATGGCCTTCCCATTATCACCTTCCCCATGACCTTTTCACAGTGGAAGATCCTATGTTGCCACATCATGAGACCCAAAGCCCACAGTTTCTCTAGAGTTCATTCTTGCTGTTGTAGGTTCTTTGGGTTTGAACAAATGTGTAAAATATGTATCCACCATTGCAGTATCATAGAGAGTATGTCATTACATTAAACATGCTCTGAGCTATACTGATACCTCTTGTTCCCCTCAACCCTTGGCAACAACAATCTTTTACTCCTTCCAGAGTTTTGTCTTTTCCAGAAAGCCATAGAGCCTGAATCGTACCTTATAGCCTTTTCGGATGGGTTGTTTTTACTTAGTAAAATGCATATAATTTCCCCCTATCTCTTAATGGCTTCATACCTCATTTCTTTTTGGCACAAAATCATATTCCATTATTGGATGTGTCACAATTTATTTATTCATTCACTTATTGAAAGACAGTTAGCTTACTTCCAAGGTTGGTAATTATGAATAAAACCCCTATAAAACATTTGTGTACAAGTCTGTGTGTACACATAACTTTTCAAATCCTTTGGATAAATACAAAGGAAGACCATTGCTGGACAATGTAGTAAGAGTATGTTTAGGTCTGTAAAAAAAACTGCCAAACTGCTTTCTTGAAATGTCCAGGTATACACATTCAATTTGTAGTAATTTCCCAACAATATTTACTAGACCCTTTGCTGCATACCAAAGCCCCAGCTAGTCCAAAACAGGCATACACACCACAGGTGGCCATGCCAACTGCTCAGCTCACACACAGCCTGCTGTGATCCAGAACCTGAGCCTGCATGTGTTCCTGCTGAGTCCTGCTGCCCACATATCTCTCTACTCAGGCACTTGTTCCCCCACTTATGGGACAAGCTTTTAAAAGACAGGTACAAAGATAAAATTAGTATTGATTTCAAGACAGTGAGGGCACAACATCAAACTAAGGGCAGGGTTCTTTGGGAGAGTTGGGGGCTATGTAGTTGTACAGGTCCCATGCTCAGGAAGCTGGTTTTTCTCCCAGCTTCAGTGAGTCTGCCCATCTTTCTCTATCTGAATTTTCAGGGGCACAGGACTTCCTATCAATGCCCTTTTCTCAACATAAAAACCAGTGCACGCTGGAACTCAGTATGTGCTGGAATCTTCCACATGCAAGTTTCAACTCTGGGTTTGGGGTCAGCAGTCTTTGTCTATGGCTACAACAGAGTAGAGTTCTTTTAGGGTTGTCCTGGAGGATTTCTGCTCCCTTTTCCAAACCGGGAATGATGTTACAATATCATGAAAATAGGTTCATTCAAAATGCAAGGGAGAGTGATGATTTTCATGGAACAGAATGAAAATTTCCATGTGCTCGTCCACACAAGGTACTATTCAGAAATGACTGAAATAGTTACTTCTGTCAGTGATAGATGTCAACATATCGTACAAATTGATCAATAGAAATCATTGAGATTTTGTGATTCTGTAGGGTCTTCTATATCGGTACTCAGAGGATAAGAATTCGTGTCACCTCAGATTCACCAACTTTGGAATGATATGAGCTCCACCAAGTCACTTATGCTCTAAAATCCTCCCTTTATTCATGCACAAAATGAAAGTACTTATTCATAGGGTATTATCTTGCTGAAAAAGAAAATAAATGTAATAAGATAAGTAGAGTGAGTGACCCTCAAAGAAATTATTTTATTACATTTCTATTTCCAGGAGTAAAAAAAAGCTGAATACAGACTTGAAAAAACATTCAACATGGTCTCTTTATATTTCACTGAAAAATAACCTACAGGAAAGTTAAAAATTATGTCACGTCTTTTGTTTGTTCATAACCATCTATTTTTTTTGAGGGTTTTCCATTTAAGTAATTTATAATTAATTTATGTGGTAGCGGTGAGGACCTCTATCTTCCCATAGTACTGGATATGGACATCACTGTCACTTGCTCCAAGGGTTCCATGGTAGAGTTTTTTACCTGTAAAGAGCTTTTTGGGAAAAAAAAGAGCAAGAAAAGCAAGTGAAATGAGAGCACTGGTAGGTCTAATTTTAGGAGGGAAAAGACACTGTTACATAAATCTGAAAATATGCAATGGCTGCAGTGGAAGCTCCAGGGAAGGGCGGGGGCTTGCAGGCACAGCTGCAGTTTGGGTGCAGGCTGCAGATCACTGGGGAGCACTGTGCCTCCACCGCACACAGGTAGGTGGCTGAGTCTTCCAGTCGGGACGCCGTGATATGGAGGGTGCTGAACTGTTCCTTAGTATTCACTGTGCAGTTTAACCTCCCACTGTGCTGCATCCCTGAAGTTATATAAAACAGCCTGGTGAGGTCGCTGCCCCCGGGATGCTGTCGGAACCACTGCACACTGTATGGACTGCTAGAAAAATTGCACTTCAGAGTATAGCTGGCTCCCTCCTGGAGGTTCAGGGCTGAAGGGCTCTGCTCCACCGTCATCCCTCTCACCCCTGTGTAGAAAGAAGGAAACAGATACAAATGATATCACTGGAGAGTCACTGATGCAGTTTGAAAATGTGTAAAATATCCTAAGACACACCCCTGAGGATATAGGACTCTAGGAGCTCAGTGTCAGCTCCTCCTCCTCCTCCTCCCATCACTGTGTGTTGTGGACCACTCCCCAGCCCCCATCTGGAACGTCCCCACTCACAGCAAACCTGGAGCCACAGGATTCCCAGCAGAGCTCCCCAGTGTCTCCTCATAATTCCTTGTCTAGTTAATGAGGTGCCTTCACCCCTACTGTGTAGAGTGTAGTCTTGGGTCCAGAGGAATTGTGTTCTTACAGTCAATCCTTCCCACCAGAATCACTGAGCACCAATCACACCTCAGCCCTGTCATTCACAGAACTTGAGACTCCGCCCACAGTGGCCCAATAACACTGCACAGGAATCTCTCCCAAACTGTGCTTGAGGGCAGTGCAGGCAGGTAGGAGGAATATTTCCAATATAGGAGGATGTAAGGTGTTTTTTTTTTTTCTTAAAGCACTTTATGTAAGAAAAGTGTGGGTTGGTGTGTGAACAAAGGTGAATGATTCTTCTAGAAGAGTCAGAGCCTATTGGGGATTACCCAGAACTTGAAGAATCATAGGGAAGAATGACTCCATTCCCCAAACTGCATAGTTTGACAGACAATGTGAGCATTCAGTTATGTAAAAATACTGACAAAGGAAAACTATCTGATAGCATCCACTCATTATTGCAGAAGTAAATACGATTCATCAAAAGAGTTCTAGAAACCAAGTCAGACAGTCACCATCTGTAAAGAAAATGATTCCACCAGATGTGGTTAGTGAAGATTAGGATGTAGTGCTTAATGTCCTCACTGATGTAATTTCCACCTCTCCATCTCTCCTGTGCAACTGCTAGACACCGTGCTCACCCATAGAGCTCAGTCTGACCAGCCACACGTTGCTGGCCAAAGTCAATATTGTCCTCTCCCTTTCCTTTTCTTTTTGTTCCTTATTGTTTCCTTTCTTCTCTTCATTTTTGTTTCCCTCCACTCTCAGCAGAGATACATGAAAAGGTAGAATATGTAGATATTGAAATAGTTTCAAGGCCAGTAAATTTGGCCGATTTTATTCATAACAATTGACAGCAGATAATGGGATATTTTCTGTTGAGTTTCCATACTCACAATGCCCAGAAATATTCCTATCCTGGTACCTGTGAAGAATTATCTGCATAATGGATTTCTAGAGACATGGCCTCCAGATGTCGAAGTTGATATGCAATGGCAGAACTGAAAAACCTGAGAGGGTCTTTACAAAAAACCCTGTCCTCTCTCTTCCCTATCTTTGCTATCTATAAGTGGACTGGCTCACATGGTTTCTGTTCTCTGTAACTATTCAACCTTCCAACCACCACAAAGTCTTTGTTTCTCCTAAGGTCTAGAGTGCCCCCTAGAGGAACAAAGCTGGTGGCAAAGACAACTTAGAACAAGCCATTCAGCAGACACAAATCCCCAGCCCCTTTCATTCCAATCTTCCTGGTGAAGGAAATGCAGATGGCCAGAAAAGAAGATAACTGCTTAGTTTGAATGGGGATTACAGGAAAACCAAATCCAATTTTAAAATGGAATTGCATGGAAATTGAGATTAGAAAATAATTTCATAAATTTCACCTCGTGCTATTTATTTTATTTCTTTACCTGAATTTGAAAGAAATCCCTAAGTATTCATTGAGCTTTTACAAAGGGGTAATTTCCTAGATGCTCAGAATATATAAAGTGTAATAGAATATTATTCAGCCATAAAAAATGAAATTATTCCATTTGCAATGGCATGGATGGAGCTAGAGAATATAACTCTGAGGGAAATAAGTCAGTCAGAGAAAGACAACTACCATATGATGTCACTCTAGTGGAATTTAAGAAACAAACCAAACAAGCAAGGGGGAAAAAATGAGACAAAAATAAATCAATTAAACAACTCACTTAAACAGAACTAACTGATGGTTACCAGATGGATAGAGTTGGGAGATGGGTTCAATAGGTGAGGGGATGAAGGAGTGCCCTTTTCCTGATAAGCATGGATGATCTGTGGAAGTTTTGCATCATTATATATACACCTGAAACTAATATAACATTGTATGTTAACTAACTGGAATTAAAATTAAAACAATACATATATAAATAAAATATACAAAAGAGGAACACATACTAGTTTACCATCTATAGGGGAAGATGAAAATATATGTAATTATAATAGAGTCAAAGAATAGGACACTAAGTGAAGTGAAAACTGAAAACTATGTGACCCCAGAGAAATACGTATAGTTTAGGTCTACGGACATAATGTTATGAAAAAGGCGGTCATCTCTCCTTTCCCCTTTTTGGTGACAAGAAGGGAGGAGAACACAGATAAGCCTTTATGATGGCCTTTATGATTCTCATTACTTTTAACAATAGGAAAAATTTGTGAATATGTGAATTATTAAAAGTAATAAAACATTACCTGTAGAGTAAAATCCTTTTTGACTACCACTCTCAATTATGAACCACTCATCACTTATTACCTTGTATCTTTGTTCATCTTGACAATTTGGGGTTGATGCTTCCAGATGTTTTACTAGATTTGAATCAACAGAAAATACACAGCATTTTATTTAGACTTCATTATAATATAAATATTTATTTGGGGTATACCTTTCTTGTTTATAACCTCAATAGTAAATCTTGTAGGTCTTATTATATTAACCCATATACATACTGTGTTCCATTACATTCCATATTGTAGATATACTTCCATATATACATCTTTTCCTCTATTGATTAAAGGCTAATATGACTTATTTAACCTAGGAAATACTACACTACAATAAACCTTATAAGCATTCCTCATATAAGCACATGTTTTTCTAGGAACAGAGACTAGAAGGAAATGAAGGAATAAGCCCTGAGGCTGGCAGGTGAAAATTACTCCAGGTGGAGGAAAGTCAGGGACAAAGAGCTTGAAAAAGAATGAAGAGAATTCATGTTCTGATTATTGTGTTGGAAGATTTTCATTTTCTATGTTTTTCTTAATGTGCATTAAAACTGGAGTTTATCAGCTCATTTGATAAACTCTTTCTGAAATTCTGTCCTGATATAGAGATAGTGTATAGTTTGCTTCAATCAGGCACTGAGGTTTTCTAAATATACTAAATCAGCAAGAGAAAAAGCACACCCAAGGAGAAGCCATGGTATATACAAGGAATATTATAGAATATTACAGAATAAAATTAGACATAGAAAAATGTACACACTTGCACATGTACACACACATACAGTTTGAGGATATTGTCAATGACACAGAAAGGTACTTTACTTTTCCCAAATCAGCAGAAAAAAAAAAAAAGAAAATTCTATTAGTGCAACAAAAAGAAAAGAGAAGAAGTGAAAGCATATGGAGCAAAACCAAAACATTAGAAATAAGTTCTAATATATCAGTAATCAATAAATAGATAAAAAGAAATTATTGAATTGAATCAAAACTTAAAACTATTGTTCCATATACACAATGGAATATTACAAAACCATCAAGAAATTTGAAATCTTGCCATTTGCAACAACATGGTTGGAACTAGAGGGTATTATGCTAAATGAAATAAGATAGTCAGAGAAAGACAATTATCTTATGATCTCACTGATATGAGGAATTTAAGAAACAAGGCAGAGAATCATCAGGGAAGAGAGGAAAAGATAAAACAAGATGAAGTCAGAGAGGGAGACAAACCATAAGAGACTCATAATCATAGAAAACAAACTGAGGGTTGCTGGAGGAGAGTGGGGTGGAGAGATGGGGTAACTGGGTGACAGACATCAAAGAAGCCACATGATGTCATGAGCACTGGGTGTTATATAAGACTGATTAATCACTGACCTGTACCTCTGAAACTAATAATACATTATATGTTAATTAATTGAACTTGAATAGTTTTAAAATAAAATAAAATAAAATAAAATAAAATAAAATGTTGGTACTAGCCACAAATTGAAGGTGGCAGAAAAAAAGCAAATACTTTAAATGTGTAATTTTCTAGTTCCTTTTTAATGATGACTATCTCAATGTATTTGTCTCTACATTTACAATAAATTTCCTGGTGCAATGCATACTTTAAAGTTCAAAAAAAAATTAATGCTATTTTCAAAAACACAAAATGCAGGTGTGGTCAAGGATGTGAAGAGATTGGAACACTTGTTCACTGTTGGAGGCAATGCACAATGCTGTAACCATGGAAAACAGTATAGAAGTTCTTCAAAAAGTATAAAATAGAACTACCATACGATCTAGTCATCCCACTTCTGAGTATTTATCAAAAAGAATTGAAATCAACACACAATGTTTATAGCACCTTTATTCATAATTGCCAAAACATGAAAGCAACCAAGACATCCTTCAGTAGAAGAAAGGGTAAGTAAACTATGGTACAGCCAGACAAGGGAATCTTATTCAGTGCTGAAAAGAAGTGAGCTATCAAGCCATGGAAAGACATGGAGGAAATGTACGGGTGTATTTTCCTCTTTTTTTTTTTTAAGATTTTATTTGTTTATTTGACAGAGAGAGCAAGCACAAGCAGGGGGAGCAGCAGGCAGAGGGAAGTGAGAAGCAGGCTCCCTGCTGAGCAGAGATCCCCCCCCCCAACCTGGGACTCGATCTCAGGACTCTGGGATGATGAGCTGAGCTGAAGGCAGATGGTTAATCCACTGAGCTACCCAGGGGCCCTACATGCATACTGCAAAGTGAAAGAAGCTAATCTGGAAAGGCTGCATTCTGTTTGACACCCAAGATAGGACATTCTGGAAGAGGAAAACTATGCAGACAATAAAAAGACCAGTGGTTGCCAGGGATTAGAGGCAGGAAGAGAAGAACATTTTAAGTAAAGGAAAGTTGAACTGGTGAGCAAAAATCAAAAAGCTCTGTAATGCACAATATTTGGGGAAAATATTTTATGTCCTCTTCTCAATTCCTCAAAGACCAAAATCCCATTTTCTGCTGGGTTTAGAAGATGATCATTGTTACTTATAGGGTCGTGGATGCATAGCTGTTATGTGACTTGGAAAATTGCCTCACTGGGTCCACATATTTTACTTCCCTCCACCTCAATACTTTCAATATATGCAAACACATGCACGCACCCACCCATGCACCAATGTGGGCAACAACATCTTCCTCAATTGCCCCAAATCAGGTGGTGCTTCTTTTTCCTGACCCTTTCCAGAGGGCACAGCACACACTGAGGTGCTTTCACAGTAGGCCCAGGTGTCCTCTTATCTAGTCTTTCCTGCAAGTGTGCCCCTATCCATAAACAGCCTATTTTCTATAAGTGGTTGATGTTACTGTCTGCTGATAGCTTCTTTCCTGTTTCTCTTTGTTTTTGTGGCTTTCTGTCCTTTGGAGTATCTTCACTATCTTTTTAAAACAGTTTTAGAGAAATCAAGAGATAACAGGTATTATTAATCTACAATTTTTTTTTCTTAGAGATTTTAAATACTCTCAACACACATCATGGGTCTCAAATTTATGACCCTGAGATCCAGAGTCCGAGCTCTACCCACAGAGCCAGTCAGGCACCCCTAGTCTACAATGTTTGTCTAAAAGCCTGAGAAAAATTTCTATTGTATACCCTCTTGAATTGTTTAAAGTACATTTTCACATGCTTTTATATTTATAGAGCTATGAAGAAAAGTTTATATTTTAAACCAATTACATAAAAAATTAATATAAACCAAGAATATATGACTAATATATAAGGAAATGTATTAATATTCTGATCATAGTTCATTCATAAAATCTACTGATAAGGGGATTATTAAATTTAATAATTTAATTATTAAATTAAAGACCATAGGGTGCCTGGGTGATTCAATCGGTTGGTTAAATAACTGGCTCTTGGTTTCTGCTCAGGTCATGATCAGTTCATGAGATCAAGTTCCATGTCAGGCTCCATGCTTTTTGAGGAATCTGCTTGAGATTCTCTCTCCCTCCCTCCGTGCCCCTCCAACTGACGTCCCTGACCCCGTGATCATAACGACAGACCTGAGAGGTGAGGATTGCTGTTCTTCAGATTTCCAAGGGCCACCTGAAGACTGACATATGCCTCATGAAGTCAGGAATGAAGCAGCTGGGTAACTTGGGGAGGATTCTGGCCAACATGCACCCAGTACATAGGTTTGGGGCTGAAGCTTTCCCATCACCTCTCCTGCCATACTCTGTCAGGAAGACACTGGACATCACCACCTTCTTGGTCACACTGTGTCTCTCTAAAACTATCATAAGACACAGGAACTCCCACCAGGGTGCAATGAACAACTTGTGGGGCTGGACATTCACTCCAGGGATGAGCACAAGACCACTTCATTATTATGTGGTTTTACCTTGAATGAGTTATACCCTGACTGAGGAACTCTTGGCATCAAACTACTTTCAGTGTTACTAAGGAACACCTGGATTTGGGGAATGTTACTTTTGGTTCCTAAGCTCTAGTAGTCTGTATGATTTTCTATCAACCAGACACTGAGGGACAAACAACCACAGACTGTGCTGGAACCAGAATGGATCAGGCAGAGATGCTCAGCATCCAGGCCCCTGTTCTGCTCAGTTTGCGCTCAGCTCCCCCTACAGTCCCCATCACTGTGTTACTCAGGGCACAGTAGTACACAGCTGAATCTGAGGCTTTCACTGAGCCTTTCTCCAAGTGGAAGGATTTCGATTTGCTGTCGTAGGTGGCTTCAAATCCTTTGTTGCTTCCTTTCTCCTTGTCCCTCAAGGCTTTCAGGAGGAGCTGTAGACCTTCACCGGGATACTGGACATACCAGAAAAGAGTAAGGGACCCTAATGCTGAATAAGTGCAGTTCACAGTCAGAGAAGCCTCTTCTAAGAGGGTCACTTGGCCTTCCATCTGAGTCACTGAGTCTCCACGGATTTGTCCTGAGGAAAGAGAAAGGATCTGTATCACCTTGGGCATAAAACTCATAGATAAATAGTAGTTAAAAGTTTAACTGACACCATGGAAGAAAGAATCCAAATACTAAGAAGCATTGTATTTACCAAGCATTAAGAGTACCAGAGTCACGAAGCCTGGAGAACACTTCATCTCTGGAGCATCACCTAAATAATGTTCTTCATTCTTACCATGGAGAAGGTTGGAGTGACAGAGAAATGATCAGTGGAAGCCCACATTTCACACAGGAAATGTGATTGTGGTAGGAAGCTGCACCCCCTGGTGGACAGGGACTAAAATGCATACATGTTGGCCAGAATCCTCCCAAAGGCAGCCATCTGTTTCACCCCTGACCTCATGAGGCACATGTCAGGCTTCAGGTGGCCCTTGGAAGTCTGAACAACAGCAATCCTGACTTCTTAGGTCTGTTTTGTTCTTAAGACACTGCCTGATATGGAAGTTCTTTAACACAGCATTCTGGGCATTTCTGTGGCTGGGAGGGTAACAAACTTCTTAAAGCATCTTACTACAGTACTTCATATTTTCATGTATCCATGTGGACCAGTCCCAAAACCACTGACTGCAAGAAATGGGATTTGAGTTGAATATGGAAAAAGTAAGAGGAAGTCAAGTCATTGGTGACTGATTCTGTGTTTTGGACACTTTACCCCATTATTTAGAACTGTGACTGTCATTTTTTTAGTATTCTCTAAATGTTTTCTAAATCAAACTAAAATAATGAACAAATGACCTTTAATTGAAATACTATATTTACTTTTACTAAACTATCAGCAATTGCTAGAAATACTATTTTTTTTAAAGATTTTATTTATTTGACAGAGATTACAAGCAGGCAGAGAGGCAGGCCGGGGGTGGGGGGCGGAAGCAGGCTCCCTGCTGAGCAGAGATCCCGATGTGGGGCTCAATCCCAGGACCCTGGGATCAGGACCCAAGCCGAAGGCAGAGACTTTAACACACTGAGCCACCCAGGTGCCCTTAGAAATACTATTTTTAAATAAAAGTTTTCAGAAGAAGTCACACTATTTGTTAGTCACCATTTTAATAGTCAAATATAACTGATTTTCAGGATCATTAAAAAGTGAAAAATAGCAAATATGGGCAGAAGAAACATCATACGTGGAGTCATCAAATCCATATAGAATCATCTGAAATTAAGTTTTCAATATTTTGTTGACTCCAACAACAGGTGACTAGTGTATATGAATTAAGCCAAAAATATTAGTGCTATACTCTTAGCAGGTTTAACTTCAAGGATGCTTTCTATTACCATCCATATGTCACATTTTGTTGCCAAACGTTAATCAAATAATTTTTCCCACAAGGTAAGAAATCAGGATTATCAGGAAAAAGTTCTAGAAAGGGACACATCTTCTGTAAAGCCCTGTAAACATTTATCTCTAAGCACATAGATGGCAGCTTAGCCCAAGCTATATCCTGGAGGCCACTCTCCAGAGATTCAGATCAGGGAGGTTCATGAGTCCAGAACCAACATGGAAACACTTTCCCAAATGCAGAGGGAAGTAAGAAATTCTGGCCTGGATACTGTTTGGCTTCGTGTGTCCCTTCGCTTCCCCTCCACCTTCCAAATCACATTGTCAGTCCTGCCACATAACTATACTAGGAAGGAATTTGGGACAAACCCCTGCAAAATTGTATTCAGATATGCAGGGGAAATCCCAAGGAGGTTAGAATGATAATGGTTGAAAATAAACATGGGGCAACAGGATGGCAACAACAGGGCGTTGTTATTCACACGCCCCTCTCAACCCTTATAGAGTTTATGCTATGGACATGACCTTTGGAAGTCTGCCAGATGGAGAGTGGGTCGCCAGGGGACCCAATCATGGACAGAGGGTTGTAACTTTCAGTCCCACCCCCTGATTTCCAGGGAGGAGAGAGGGGCTGGAGGGTGACTCCATCAGGAATGGCCAGTATTGTCATCAGCTGTGCCTATGATTTAGTGAGCTTCTAGGTTAGCGAGCTAGGACACTTCCATGTGCCCAGACTCCAAGAGGATGGAAGCTCCTTTGCCATCTCACCCTATGTGTCTCTTCATCTGGCCATTCATTTGTGTCCATTAGTAGCCTCTGCAGTAAACCAGTAATCTAGTGATTAAACTGGTTTCTTGAGTCGTGTGAGCCACTCTAGCGAATTAATGGAACCCGAAGGAGGGCGTCCCGGGAACCTCTGACTCACAGGCAGCCGGTGTGAGGCTCTTGGTTATGACTGGGGTCATGATCTCAGGATCAGAGCCCTGCATGGGCCTCTGCATTCATTCGGAGTCTACTTTCTCTCTGTGTGTCTCTCTCTTAGTCTCTATCACTCTATCATTCTCTCTAAAAGAAATAAATAAATAAAATCTTTTTAAAAAAGGAAAATAAACAATATAGTACATGGATGCAGAAAGTCATTATCTGTAACTTTAGTTTTTTAAACAGTTTACTTTTTTTTTATTTGTCAGAGACAGAGAAAAAAGTCACAAGCAGGGGGAGCAGGAGACAGAGGGAGAAGCAGGCTCCCTGCTGAGTAAGGAGCCTCATGCAGGACTCAGTCCCTGGACCCTGGGATCATGACATGAGCCAAAAGCAGACGCTTAACTGACTGAGCCACCCAGGAATCCCTATCCATAACTTTAGAAAAAACATTCAGGCCGATGAAAACCTACAGGAGAAATATTTTGCACTCTGTGTCACACGGAGGACTTGCACGTCATTGAGGGAAGATACTGCATAGTAAATATGGATACTTAATGGCTTTTATTAATGCATATTTTACATTAAAATAAACTGCACCAGTTAGACAATTCTATATAATTTGACATTTGTATTTGTGAAGCACTCACCACATTCGAGATAATGAACATATGCATCATCCCAAGAGTTTCCTCATGTCTCTTTGCAACCTCTCCCTCAATCCTCACCAACCCCATTTCCAGGGAACACTTCTGTCATGCTTTAGTCTGAATAATTTATAATTTTGAATTATGGAATTATATGTACTCTTTTATCTGGCACTTCACAATATAATTATTTAAAAATTCTTCCATAGTCATAACTATCAAGAGTTTGTTTCCTTCTGTTGCTGTGTAGTATCTCATCATGTGCCTATAAAACAGTTGGTCTATTCACCTGTTGCTGGCCATATGGAGTACTCCCAGCGGATTCTTACAAACAAAACTGCTATGAACATTTGCATATAAGATTTTTTTATAGACCTATTCTTTAATTTCCCCTGGGCTATAGCTGGGAGTAGAATGGATGGATCACACAGTAGATGTACATTTGACTTTCTTAAACCAATTTGTTCTAGTAGTTTCTTTCATTCTGTTTTGTAGATTCCCTTGCATTTTCTGCTCAAATGTGCTTTCTGGTAATAAAGAGAAGTTCACTTCTTCCCTTCCAAACTGTATGGCTTTTATTTCTTCTACTTGCCTTATTACATTGGATTGAACCTCTACTTAAATACAAGTGGCGGAGCCAAAACTTTTGCCTTACTTCTGAAACTAAGGAGAAAGCAATTAAGCTTTAACCATCAAGTGTGACATTTGATGAAGACTTTTTGTTAAACCCCTTTTTAAGGTGAGGAAATTCCCTTCAATTTTGTGTAATTTGCTGGGAGTTTTAATCAGGAATGGATCTGAATTTTGTCAAATTCCTTTTCTGTACCTATTAATATTATCCTCCTGGGGCACCTGGGTGGCTCAATTGGTCAAGCTACTGCCTTCAGCTCAGGTCATGATCCCGGAGTCCAGGGATCAAGTCCTGCATCAGGTTCCCGGGTCCATGGGGATTCTGCTTTTCCCTCTGACCTTCTCTGCTCTCATGCTCTCTCTCATTCTCTCTCTCAAGTAAATAAATAAAATCTCTAAAAAAAAAAAAAAAAAAGATTATCCTCCTAAATTGCTCATCGGCTACTTGTCAATCTCTCTGGGTATATTATTAATAAATTGTCACAACAAAATACTAATAATATTACTAATAATAAATTTACTGCTAATAATAAATTTATAATAATAAAATTAAAAATAATGAAACAAAGCTCAAAAGTATCAAGAACGTTCATGGCAAAGCTAATAGATTACAACACAGAGCTGGGATAGCAAAAGCCTGTTACTTCTTTTTGACAGTATAGATTGTCAAATTTCAGAGAAAGACTAGCGGGTAGCAAAAGACTTCTTCCTATGCCTTTGAAATATTTTAAGAGAGTCTTTACAGATTCTTCATTTATGCAAATGGAACTACTAAAAAACAATTAAATAATTGCAAGTTTGGATCTTTTACCAAATGAGGAAAGAAATAATGGATACTCAAACTGCTATCCAGGAGCTGACCAGTGGGTAGTGGCTTCACCATTCCATCCGGATCAATTATTCATACCTGAAAGAAGCAATGCACTGTAGCCAGAGTGACAAACTCCTCTAGGATTTTTTGATTCACCAATATAGTAGAGCTCCATTCATGGCTAGTGATCACTCTGTTTTTCTGTTCCTTGAAATTTTTTGTGATAATGCAGTCTAGAGCATAGTTTTTTCCAAATAACCAATATAAATGTGTCAAATCTTTAAAATAGAATTACCTTATGACCCAGCATTCCACTTCTGATATGTACTCAAAAATTGAAAGAATTTGGATATTTCCATAAATATTGAGATGTTTTTGAATGCCAGTTTCTACCAAAAAGTGGAAGCAACCCAAAAGTCCATCAACACATAGAAAACATGGATAAATAAAATGGTACATAGGAATATTGTTCAACCTTAAAAAGTAAAGAAATTCTGACACATGATGCAAGTGGATGCATCATGAGGACAGTACATCAAATGAAATTTTGAAAAATGACCAATACTACATAATTCTATTTCTATGAGAGTTAAAGAGCTTAAGTTCAAGGAAGGAGAATGCAGAATAGTAGTTCTGAAGGAGTGGAGGAATGGAATAAAGGAGAGTTATTGTTTAATGAGTACAAATATTCAGTTTTTCAAGATGACAAGATTCTAGAAATGAAAGGTGCTGCTGATTGAACATCAATGTAAGTGTATTTCATAACCCTGAACTATATACTCAAAATATTCTCAAATGGGAAAAATGAATGTGAAAATGGTCAGATTCTATGATTAAAGAAACTTGAGGAGATACTTAAGATTTCTACTCTGCAAATCTGCCTTCCAAACAAATATAAGAGGGTGTTTAATGTAAGACCAATTATCAACCATCTATTACCATTCAATTTTAATGCCTTAGGTCATTGGAGTTAGAACTGGAAGGAGGAAAATGGAGAGAATGAAGATTTTGGAGTGTGGAACATTGATCCAAAAGGAGGGCTGGGAAATGTGCAAACTGACTCACCTGTTGGCAAGAAAATGAGCTTTTTTGTTTTTAAATATAGATTATTTTTAATAGCTTTTTCTTACACTATGTTACAGTACATACAGTATATGTATGTACATCATTAGTTTTTGATGTAGTGTTCCATGAGCCATTGTGTGTGTATAAACCCAGTGCTCCACGTAATACGTGCCCTCCTTAATACCCATCACTGGGCTCATCCATTCCCCAATTCCTCTGAAACCCTCAGTTTGTTTCCAAGAGTCCATAGTCTCTCATGGTTCGTCTCCCTCACTGATTCCCCGTCCCCTTCATTTTTCCCTTCCTTCCCCTAATGTGCTCCATGTTATTCTTTATGTTCCACAAATAAGTGAAACCAAATGATAACTGACTTTTTCCACCTGACTTATTTCATTTACCATAATCTCCTCCAGTTCCATCCATGTCAATGCAAATGGTAGGTATTCATCCTTTCTGATGGCTGAGTAATAATCCATTGAGTACTTATGGACCACATCTTCTTTATGCATTTGTCTGTTGAAGGTCACCTTGGCTCCCTCCACAGTTTTCCCTTTGTGGACATTGCTGCTATGAACATTGGGGCGCCTGTGGCCCTTCTTTTCACTACCTCTGTATCTTTTGGGGTAAATGCCTAGTAGTGCAACTCCTGGGTTGTAAGGTAGCTCTATTTTTAATTTCTTGAGGAACATCCACAATGTTTTCCAAAGTGGCCTCACCAACTTAAATTAAACAGAAGGGGGAGGGAGATGCTATCAGCGCTGGAACAAGGAAGGTGAAATAACAAAAAATGCCTTTGAAGAAAGGATGAAGTGAAGGGCAGGAGCTGACAAAAGGGAAAATTCACACTCTGTTCCTTCACAGTGTCCCCCTAGAACCCCTAATTATGTGCATTTGTGAATGCAGGTAAACCTCCTGTATGCAAACTGAGCACAAGTATCCTAGTGGTGTTAATAAGACAAAATGAAGAAAACTATGCTATAGAGCAGACTCCTTGGAAACTAAATGGGAGTACAATTGATTCACAGCAAACAAACCTAATTAAACTGTCACTAAATGGTATAAAACAGCATGATGTGCATATCTATACACATATGTATGTATGTGTATAGATATACACATATGCATGATGTGTATACACACACACACACACACACACACACACATGCAGATATATATATCCAAGAGACATTTCATGGCCTATCTTACTCTAACAATGTCTGTAACATAATATATGCTCAATAATATTTTGAGCAATAATATAAGCTCAATAAATATTTACTGAACAAACTGATTTGAAAACTCCAACAACTAACACACATTATTGCTGACTTTGAGCCAAATGTTTCTTAGCCAATTCTTTGGCTAAATCTAACTGCAAAATGGCAAATTATTTATTGTGGTTACTCTAGTCTTCAATAAATAATTTCAGCACAAATTTTCAGGGATTAGGAACTGTTTTATGCATGATAACTCTTATCTAGAGTGGTATTTTCTTAGAATGAGTTTCTCCTTCTAAGCCTGCACCAGTGCCACTTCCTGTCTGGGATGACAGTTGCCCCCCTTGGGCCCGACTGCAGGGAGATGTATCAACATGAGCCCTGTGGTTTGGGTATACCTCCCCCATCACACCTCTCACGGTGGCCTCTCTCAGTGCACAGAAGTACATGGCGGAGTCCTCCAGGTGTGAAGCTGAGATGAAAAGTTGGATGAAATTTCTTGTCTTCTGTAAATTCAGTGAGTATCAACCTTCAGTGTGGCATTTTGCTGGTTAAGAATCCTGACGAATAAGGAGAATCATTGCCCCACTGCTGGGCTGCTTGTACTACAAAAGACTGCAACGTGGTTTATTGGTGTTATATGTGCATTCCAGAGTGACAGTCCCCTTCTCCTGCACTAACATCGCTGGTTGGGCTTGAGTTACCTTCTGGGCAATACTGGATCCTGAAGGGAAAAAAAACACAGAATCAGAGACTTCTGGAATACGTGATATGGCCAAAGAACTTCTGTTTTACACACTGTCATCCCTCCTTCCCAAGGTACCCACAAGATCCTGCCTATCTCTCTGGATTTTAAGTCATAGAGGTGACACATTCCCACAGGGACCATCCTTACCTAGCCACACGGAAGCCATGACCACCTGGAGAAGGTTGGAGAGCAACATGTTTGAGTTCTCCCACTTCTCCCACTAGAAGGAAAATGTCTTCATCCTCTTCAACTTCAGGGCTCAGCACTGTGAGAAGAACCTGACTGGGTGAGGGAAGGATTGCTGGTTATGTGCTGCTGTGGCCCCAGAACAGGAAACAGGGGTTTGCTGGTATAGCAAGTTGTATGGGTCCTGTCATAATTCTCTGTGTTCTAGCTGAGAGTCTCACTACCCCACACCCATTTGCATTAGGCAACTTTTTCTTATTTAAATTCAGTTAGCCAACACATAGTACATCACTAGTTTCAGATGTAGTGTTCAACAATTCATCAGTTGCATTCAGCACCCAGCGGGCATTAAGCAACTTTAACTAAAAACATTGCAACTGAAAATAAACATAAGTAAAATTTATATTGAAATGAGGATTGTGGTTTAGCTAACTGTGATATGTTTATTCATTGCATCTGTGATAAAAGTGGGTGGATGGCACTTACTGAAAATATGACAGGTAGGGCTCACTCTGGCAGCACATATACTAAAATTAGAATGATACAGAGAAAAATCAGCATGACCCTTGTGTAAGAATGACACGCAAATTCCTGAAGCATTCCATAATTTTAAAAAACTGCTTGTAATTAATTATGTAAACAACATAAAATGTAAGAATTATGAAAAAAGGGTGTAAGAGTCATGTATGTTCACACTCTGTGATTTACTTAAGGTAGAAATAAATCACACTATGATAAGAAGGCAAAGCGTTTAGACCAATCACTGTAGCTCTTTCAATTGGTTGTTATGCCTGTGTTCCTCCTCACTACCTATGTCTGTTCAGATGCCTATGTTGGAGCCAAAAGCAGAAAAATCTGATCATTCTCTGCTGAAGGGTTCAGCTGTAGCCCTTAGACAATAGATCCACTCACCAAGGTCTCCTTCTCATTGTTTTTTCTCCACAGCTCAGCTCAGCTCTGTTCAGAAAGGCCAGAATGGACACCAAATTTTGGTTGTAAGTTATCAGTCTTTTGAATTTATGGGTTTCCCTTACCGCAACTGAACCACAGTAAGCTTCCAAGCATCATATGCTCAGTTCTGAGACCCAAGGTGATCACTCCATCTACTTGTATTCTTCCTTCTGCCTCAATACCCTCAACACACACATACACATGTGCTCACCAGTGCACACACACACGTGTGTACCAACATGGGCAATGCTGTATTCCTCAATTATCTAAAAATACGTGGTGCTCCTTTTCCCCAACCCTTTCTGGAGGGCACAGCACACACAGGTTCTTCCACACCAGGCCTGGGTTTCTCCTTATTTAGCCTCTCATGCAAGTTCACCCTTATCCATATACAGCTCATTTTCTAAATTATTGATGGCACAGTTGTCTGATAGGTTCTTTCCTGTTTCTCTTTCTGTTGTCAGCTTTCTGCCCTTAAGGGTAGCTTTGCTAAAGTTCTAAAAGAGTATTAGAGGGGCTTGGTTGGCTCATTCAGTTAAGCTTCTAAGTTCAGTTCAGATCATGATCTCAGTGTCCTAGGATCCAACTCCCTGTTGGGCTCACTGCTCAGTAGGAAGTGTGCTTCTCCCTCCCCCTTCTTCTCCCTTTGCTTGTGCTCATGCACTCTCTCCCTCAAATAAATAAATAGTTGATTCAAAAAAAGAGTATTAGAGAAATCAAGAGGTAAACATGTATTATTAATCGACCATTAGTTTTTTTTTTTTTTTTTTTGAGATTTCAATTTTAAGTAATCTCTACCCAAAAGGGACTCGAACTTACAACCTGGAGAACCAGAATTCCAGCTCAAACCAGAGTCAGCCCCCCCCCCCCGTCTACTGTGTTTCTCAAGTCTAATAAAACTCTTATTATATATCCTTTGAATACTTTAAAGTACATATTCACATGCATTTACATTTACACAGGTTTAAATATAAAATATTCATTTTAAACCAATGAAATAAAAATAAACTAACCAAGAATATTTAACAAATATGTAAGGGAATATATTAATATTCTGATCATAGCTCATTCATAAACTCTGCAAATAAGGAGATAGTAATTAAAGAAGATTGAAATAATACTGGCAAAGTCTTGCACTTTGCAAAATAAACATTGCTTTTTCTATTATTTTTTGTACATCTTCACTTTCTTCCATACATTTTCCCAATTCCATGATTTGAGGCTCTCTCTGAGAGGTGGCAAAACAGGAGTTAGAGAAATCAATAGGATTTCCCTCCCAGTGTCACCTCTCTATCTATATCGTTAGGAAACCTCAGTGCAAGAGCATTTTTTCTCACCATATTTCCTGGGCACTGAAAGCTATCTCCCTTGAGTTCTTACTGTCAGAAAGTCAACTGATCTATTTAATTGCCCAGGACATAAGCCACTTCCTCCATTCTGTTTCTGCCCCCAAGCCTTCATGTCGAGTATCATCCTGAGTCTATCACCTGATTTACTAGAAGAAAAAAGAAGGGCAGATGTCCCTGGCCTCTCTTTTCCTTGGTCAGGTGCATGTGTTCCTCCTCCTTTCTTCCCTTCCCTTCTTCTCTACTAAAACCTGGTTTGGGGCTGATGGTCTCCATCACCTCTCCTGCCATACTCTGTCAGGAAGACATTAGGCATCACCACCTTCTCAGGCACACCGTGTGTCTCTAAAAGTGTCATAGACACAGAAACACCTACCAGGGTGCCATGAACAACTTGTGGGGCTGGACGTTCACTGCAAGGATGACCATAAGACCACTTCATTGTTTTGTGACTCTACCTTGAAATTACTTACACTCTGGCTGAGGAACTCTTGGCATCAAACTGTTTTCAGTGGCACTAAGGAACACCTGGGGTTGGGGAATGTTATTCTGGCTCCTATGCTCTTGTTCTCTGTATGATTTTGTATCAACCAAACACTGAGGGACACACAACCACAAACTGTGCTGGAACCAGAATGGATCAGGCAGAGACACTCAGCATCCAGGCCCCCTACAGCTCCCCCTACAGTCCATATCACTGTGTCACTCAGGGTACAGTAGTACACAGCTGAATCTGAGGCTTTCATGAGTGTTTATCCAAGTGAAAGGATTTCAATTTGCGGTCGTAGGTGGCTTCAAATCCTTTGTTGCTTCCTTTCTCCTTGTCCTTCAAGGCGTTCAGGAGGAGCTCTAGACCTTCTCCTGGATACTGGACATACCAGAAAAGGGCAGGGTACCGTGAAGCTGAATAAGTACAATTCATAGTCAGGAAAGCATTTTCTGAGAGGGTCACTTGGTCTTCCGTCTGAGTCACTGAGTCTCCACGGGTTTGTCCTGAGGAAGAAGAAAAGAGACCTGTATCACCTTGGGCATGAAGCTCTTGGATAAATCACAGTTAAACTTTTTACTGATACAAAAGAAGAAAGAATCCAAATTTTAAGAAGGAATTTACTTACCAAGCATTAAGAGTACCACAGTCACATAGCCCGGAGAACACTTCATCTCTGGCGTGTCACCTAAATAATGTTTTTCATTCTTACCATGAATAAGTTTGTAGTGACAGAGAAATGATCAGTGGAAGCCCACATTTCACACAGGAAATGTGATTGTGGTAGGAAGCTGCACCCCCTGGTGGACAGGCGCTGAAATGGGTGCTTGTTGGCCAGAATCCTTAAACACTGAAAAACAAGACCAGACTGGTCATGCAACTACTATTCCAGACCTCTTTACAAAATCCAGTCCCTTGAGAAGCATCATTAAAGTAAGTAGCTGAACTAATGAGTATCTCTTGGATATTTCAAATTATAAAAAATCATGTGCTTGATGTTAGTGAGTATGTTTTTAAGGTAGGTCATTGCTCCCAAATACTATAAAGACAATGAGGTTTCTTAAGTTTCTAACTTTTCTTAACCCTTTCATGTATCTCCTGCATTCTACTAGAAGGGAACAGCAAATACATTAATTATTTCATGCATTCATGAATTTTTTTTTAAAAAATTGTCATCAAAACAAAGTCTCAGATTTAAAAAGACACTGGTAGAAGCTAAGAAAAAATGCTTGAGCAGGTCATCATAAATATGAATTCCAAGATGGTCCTTATGTAAGCACTTCTTTAAAAACATAAAAACAAAACCAAGGAAAAGTTCAATTAATTCTATCTTGATTGCAGAAAATTTGGCGCTGAATTTTGTAAAGAATCACTATGAATGATTGATTTGATGATCCATGAGAACAAGATGTAGCAAAGCCAGGACAGCTGCCTAGTGCAGCCAAATGATACCAACGAACACTTGCTACAATCCACCAGAGACAACACTTCACACTGGGAATATACTGGATGCAACATTAAACCAAACACTAGTGGGGAAACTTTTCTAGGATGGCAGACAATGGGGCTTTCGATGCCTTTCTGGGAGTTAATGAAATCCCAAAAAATCTGGAAAGATGGGATATGCTCTGAAATACTGTCTTAAGGAAACATTTGAGTATCTCCAAAGGGATCTAACACAGTTGCATTCCCTGCATGAGCTAAGAGTGTGGTTGGGTAATAGTATTTTATTTTCTACGTGAATTGAACCATTCTCTTTCCTGAAAGCCACAGCAATCACAAGATTCAAATATCTGGGGTGCCTGGGTAGCTCAGTCCATTGAGCATCTGCCTTCACCTCAGGTCCTGATCCCGAGGTTCTGGGATTGAGTCCCGCATCCTGCTCAGCGAGAAGCCTCCTTCTCCTACTCCCTCTGGCTGACACTCCCCTATCTGTGCTCGCTCTCTCTCTCTCTCTGTCAAATAAATAAATAAGTTTTTTTTAAGTGTCAAATATCAATTGGATTTTGTATTTAATGCATATACCATTTCAAATACTCTCTAGAGGGCAGAGCAAATTTCTCTGGAAAAGTTAGGTAAAGTTAGGACTCACATAGAAAATTCTCTTCTCCTATCACACCCAGATCCTGTGGAAAAGTGGAAACAACAAATGCAATGTTAAACTGAAATGATTTACTGTAGCAGTTACCCTTGAACTACTGTGGTCTGGTACAGCCTTAGCCTTCATGGCCCTGTGTCTTCCCTTACAAAGTCCTAGGCTGTCTCACTTTGAACTGGTCACTGTAACCCACATAACTCAGATGTCCCAAGCCATATGCATTCCAATCTTCCCAAACTATTGAACTAGATAAGTAAAGCCTTGACATCTTCCTTTCCTCACGGGTACAGACTGCTCTGTGGACATTCATTTCATCACCATTACATGACCTAAACCTTTGGTGCCCTGAACAAAATCCCAGAAAAAACCTGTCATTGAGAATTGTGAAATAACCTTATATGTACTATTTTTTACTAGTTCAGCAAATAAAGTAGAGGAAATGGATCCTTGGTTACATTTTTATCAAATAATATGACATCCTATATTCTTCACTGACAGGAATTGAAAAAGTTACTCATATTAGAGATCTTAGACTGAGGTTCTCTGGAGAAATAGCAGAAGCAGACAGTCCACGACAACTGTACACATAATATCATAGGAAAAAAACATGTAACCGCATGACAGACAGTTCCATCTAAGACGATTAAAAAAGAATCCTCACCACCAGGCTCTTTGTTTTGTTGACTGTTTCCTTTGCTGTGCAGAAGCTTTTTATCTTGATGAAGTCCCAAAAACCAATGATGCATTGTATGGTGACTAACAATACACAATAAAAAAAATAGGAACTGAATAAAAGCTAAGGATAAAAAAAAGAAGAATTCTCCTAGATGTTTGGAACCACCAATTTTAATATTTTCCTTTGTATCCTTTAGAGGTTATTTTTATCCTTTTAGACTTATTTTCTCACCTTAATGGTAAAATGTTAGATATTTATGGTTATCCTAAATATTTTATCACTAATAAAATAACTTGCATGGGTATAGCCTTTATTTGAGACAATATGCACCCTAGTGTTATAGTTCAGCTCTGCACAGACAATGTTAGTGCAAAAATGTTTAAGAATTATTGGATAAGGCCAACAGACACATGAAAAGGGCTCCACATAACTTGGCATCAGGGAAATGCAAATCAAAACCACAATGAGATGCCACCTCACACCAGTCAGAATGGCTAAAATTAACAAGTCAGGAAATGACGGATGCTGGCGAGGATGCAAAGAAAGGGGAACCCTCCTACACTGTTGGTGGGAATGCAAGCTGGTGCAACCACCCTGGAAAACAGCATGGAGGTTCCTCAAAAAGTTGAAAATAGAGCAATCACACCAGCAATTGCACTGTTGGGTATTGACCCTAAAAATACAAATGTAATGGTCCAAAGGGGCACATGCACCCAAATGTTTATAGCAGCAGTGTCCACAATAGTGAAAGTGTGGAAGGAACCTAGATGTCCACCAACAGATGAATGGATAAAGGAGAGGTGGTATATATATATATATATATATATATATATATATATATACATATACAATGGTGGTGTGTGTATACACACACACACACACACACACACACACACACACACACACACACAATGGAATACTATGCAGCCATCAAAAGAAATGAAATCTTGCCATTTGCAATGACATGGATGGAACTAGAAGGTATTATGCTGAGCAAAATAAGTCAGAGAAAGACAATTATCATATGATCTCCCTGATATGAGGAATTTGAGAGGCAAAGTGGGGGCGTTGGGGGGGGTAGGGAAGAATAAAATGAAACAAGATGGGAATCAGGAGGGAGACAAACCATAAGAGACTCTTAATCTAACAAAACAAACTGAGAGTTGCTGGGGGGAGGAGGGTATGCAGAGGGTAGTTGGGTTCTGGACATTTGGGAGGGTTATGTGCTATGGTGAGTGCTGTGAAGTGTGTAAGCCTGACGATTCACAGACCTGTACCCCTGGTGCAAATAATACATTATAGGGCAATTAATTAATTAATTAACTAATTAAAAAAGGAAAAGTAAAAAAAAAAGATTATTGGATATGTTATTCACGTCAACTATTCGAAAAGCCAAATAATAACCATACCCTAACACTACTGCTAGAGTGAATCTTCATCAATTAAATTACCCTTAAACTGTGAGAAAGTATCTATTGATAAAAATTTAGAATGGAGTTTGTACAACTCCACTTGTGTACAGAATTTGACTCAACTTTATTATGAGAGATGATCTAACTTTCAACACCAATTCTGCATTATCAATTGCCAAATACATTTTGTAGAATTATAAATCAAGTCTCTAAAGGAATTCAAACACTTGAAATGATGAGCGTGTTCCTCTGAAAATAACTTAAAATTTCAGAACTTCAGTTGGCTGGTGACAGAGGTGAGGTCATGTGTGTGCCTGTGGCATGTGCTTCCTCCCTCCAAAACACATAGTTCTCAAAAGCTCATGTGCTTCATGCTCCAATCAATATGACATTTTTAAAACACAAAAATAAGAATAGAACAATATTTGTAAGGATTTGGGAATATGGAATTGTGTAATGGCAAAAGAATAGCACAAAGGACATTTGGAGAGTAATTAAACTATTTTGATTCATGATCTTACGATGGTCATATACAGATGAGGATCTTTACAATGTACTAATCTTTTTTTTTTTTTTTTTTTTTTTTAGTAAAAAGCAACAAAGTTTATTTTTATAGTTTTCTCTGATTTAAAGTCCCCATCTCTGGGGTTAAGGAGTCTTTTTACTTCTTAGTATAAGAAAGATATTTTTTATATAGGAGATTTGTTTCCTGCTTTCAGGGGCTTGGAGGAGGGTATGAGTGTCCTTGTATGAGTTCTTCCTTTTTTTTAAATTTTTAAAAAATTTTTAAATTTTTTTTATAAACATATAATGTATTACTAGCCCCAGGGGTGCAGGTCTGTGAATTGCCAGCTTTACACACTTCACAGCACTCATCATAGCACATACCCTCCCCAATGTCCATAACCCCACCACCCTCTCCGTACCCCCCACCCCCAGCAACCCTCAGTTTGTTTTGTGACATTAAGAGTCTCTTATGGTTTGTCTCCCTCCCGATCCCATCATGTCTCATTTATTCTTTTCCTACTCCCCAAACCCCCCATGTTGCATCTCCACTTCCTCATATCAGGGAGATCATATGATAGTAGTCTTTCTCCGATTGACTTATTTCGCTAAGCATAATACCCTCTAGTTCCATCCACATCATCGCAAATGGCAAGATTTCATTTCTTTTGATGGCTGCATAGTTACAATGTACTAATCTTTACAGATTAGGATCTATACACTGTACTAATATTCAAAATTCACAGACCTGTGCACCAAAGATAGTCACTTTTCCATATAATTCTTTTAAAATTAAAATTTTAGGGGTACCTGGGTGGTTCAGTTGGCTAAGTGTCTGCCTTTGGCTTAGGTCATAATCCCAGATCCTGGGATTGAACCCCACACTGGCTTCCTGCTCATCAGAGAGGCCACTTCTTCCTCTCCCTCTGCCCCTCATCCCAGCTCCTGTGCTCTCCAACCCCCTTCTCTCAAATAAATAGAGAATCTTAAAAAAAAAAAAAAATTCAATTGATGTGTTATAAATAAATGAATGAATGAATGAATGAATGAATGAATGAATTTAAACACCAAGATGAAAATGACAAAACAGGAATTTTCTATCCCCCCCCAAAAAAAATCTACTGAGCTTCACAATCATACACTGAACTAAAGAAAGTGCCTGTGAAAAAGTCAAGCAGAAAAGACACAACACACTGTGGAGCAAAACCAGTCTGATCTTGACAGATAGAGGTGGGCACGACAACCAATTTGCTTTACCCTCCTCACCCCTGCCCATGTGGCACAACTCTGAGCCAAGAGACACTTTCCACCCTGTGATTTCCCCAATGGAGGGAAATGAGAACATCTGAATGAGCACAGGGCTCCCCAAGCTCCAGAGGATGCTGCCAAAGAGAATCTTCTTTCTACACCCATTCAGAATACTGAAATGTACTGCTCACTGGTGAGTGGGGTGTACCTAGCAGAATAGCACCCAGGGCTCTTGGAGGGTAGTAAAACAACATGCACCTTACAAATCACCGCACAACCTCCAATAGGAATCTGTCCATGAGCAGATGTCAAGAACAGACAATTCTCCAAAGAAGACATACAAATGGCTAACAGACACATGGAAAAATGTTTGACATCATTAGCCATCAGGGAAATTCAAATCAAAACCACATTGAGATACCATCTTACATCAGTTAGAATGGCAAAAACTGACAAGGCAAGAAACAACAAATGCTGGAGAGGATGTGAAGAAAGGGGAATCCTCTTACACTGTTGGTGGGAAGGCAAGTTGGTACAGTCACTTTGGAAAAGAGTGTGGAGGTTCCTCAAAAAGTTAAAAATAGAGCTACCCTATGACCCAGCAATTGCACTACTGGGTATTTACCCCAAAGATACAGATGTAGTGAAAAGAAGGGTCACATGCACCCCAATTTTCATAGCAGCAATGTCTACAAGCCGAACTATGGAAGGAACTGAGATGACATTCAACAGATGAATGGATAAAGAAGATGTGGTCCATATACACAATGGACTATTACTCAGTCATCAGAAAGGATGAATGCCCACCATTTCTATTGACATGGATGGAACTGGAGGGGATTATGCTAAGTGAAATAAGTCAAACAGAGAAAGACTATTGTCATATGGTTTCACTCATATGTGGAGCATAAGGAATAGCATGGAGGACATTAGCAGAAGGAAGGGAAAAATGAAGTGGGGGGGATCAGAGAGGGAGATGAACCATGAGAGACTATGGACACTTGGAAACAAACGGAGGGTTTCACATGGGAGGGGGTGGGGAAATGGGTTAGCCCAGTGATGGGCATTAAGGAGAGCAGGTACTGCATGGAACACTGGATGTTATATGCAAACAATGACTCATGGAACACTACATCAAAAACTAATGGTGTACTGTATGGTGACTAACATAACAATAAAATAAAATAAAATAAGAAAAAATAAATTATAATGGAAACTGTCCCTGAGCAACTGGAGATGGCTTGTCTGCAGACCCCCACAAATGGTCCATGAGTACACAAAACACAAAGTCTCTCACCCATACATCATCCCACCCAGTGGCCTCCCAACGATGCACACAGGGGGGCAACAACAGTGAGCTTTTAGAGCTAGTGAGGGGGCTAGTGAGCTTGTGCAGAAAGCTGCCCCACTCTGCCAGACTGAAGAGAAATCACATAAATACAGTCAGCACCATCCTAGAGAAAGCAAACAAAAGGGAGACCCTCAACACCGAGTCTGACTTCACAGGATCAAGAGTAGGCCTAAAAGTTTGTACTATCTTGTCCCAGGATATAGGAAACAAATAAGCCAACCGTGCTGAAGGTTTAAAGACTGAATGCTTCTGGATCTGAGACTCAGTGCACACTCAGGCTAAAACACTTGTCTTCTTCCCCTGCATCAATTCTCACCTCAGTCTGATCAAGCATTCAAACCTCTAGGAACTGCACCCTCTCTCTTGCTTCTAATTGATTTAAGAGGAAATAAATGAATGATATAGACGCATGCTTCCTTCTGACTCCATTATCAGGCTTGGAGGAAAGGCACTGACCAGGAGTCGTCCTCCTTCTACTGCACAGGAGCTGGCGGTATAAGGAGGGAAAGAATCAAGCCCATTGACATATTGGACTACAGTTTTAACCTCCGTTGGTCAGATGTGGAAAGCTGAATTTAATCTGGGGACTTCACCAGCAAGAGAAAGCCAGTTACCAAATACCTAGCAACCATAACTCAGCTAAGTGGAACCTCTGTCACCCTACCAATTACCAATTATATCCATTGTTAGTTAGGAAGAATTGAAGGGACCTTGAAAGGACCCTACTACCCTTGAGCAGAGGTGGGAGAATGAGAGAATGAAATATTTACTCAGTTTGTTTCATTCCATTGATTTCTCTGCAGCACTAGAGAATTATTTCTTTTAAATAAAGATTGTGGTTAATAATGTTCAATTCAGTTGAACATGAACATGTGGAGGAAGGTTGGTAGCATGTCATCTCTACATTAGCCATTAGTCCAAAAGCCTTTGTGCAATCTACTAATAGTAAGGCGGTTGACACATGCTTACAAAAATTTTCCCATATATCTCAGAAAGAAAGGCTTTCATTATGATAACAAAAAATTACAAATTCAAGAATAAATAGAATAATCTTCTATCAGCAGAGCATCATTAAGAAAGAGAGACATAAAAATGGAAAGAAACAGTGTGTTCTCAAACAAAAATATTCACATATACACTTCAAGGATTTTTATTTTTCACAGATCAATTTATAAATATAATTCAAACAGAAACCTTAAATTAAAATTATGAGTCAGTAACAGAATTGTCCTTTCCTTCTTTCATTCACATCTACTGATAATCAATTACGTGGAAAAGTTTTCCTAGGTACTTAAAGTATAGAAATGAATGAAATACAAAATTCTGTCTCCTAAATTATATGAGGGAATTATTGTGAACAGATACAGAATTTTGTAAATGAGAATATATTTCTGAGATTTATCTGAAGCTCACATTGTCAAATAACTCCCTATCTTGATTTCCCTCAAACACACAAATAGTACATACCAGCCCTAGGCTCCAAAGGGAAACCTGTGACCTAATTCCTGAACAAGAAAGTGATCAAAGCACATAGAAATGGTGGTCAAATTTTATCTGAAACACAGAGTAACAAAATTAAATGAAACTTTATTTAATTAAATACCTCACAGAAATAATTTAATGCACTAATGAAGTGAAAACGTAAAAACTAACATTTTTAAAAAGCAGATGTTTAAGGGAAAGAATTAGTGAAGAAGGGAATGATAAAATTGAAATACACAAAGTAAAAATTTCATGGTCCTCATTATAATAAGAATTCTAAGAGACTAAAAGGAATATTAGCAATATTATGTGATTACAGAATTATCGCTTTCATTTTTGTGCTTACCATAATTCCATGTTTGGCATGTGATGTTTTAGAATCACAAAATTCATAAATGATACTTTTGAAATGCAATGTTTAAATGCCCATCCATAATAAGGACTGTAATACAGGAACCAAGTGGATATTTATAGGAGAGAGTCAGAAGAACAAATCCAAAGTTGTCTTGAAAACCTGAATTTCAAAATAAAACAGTATTAAATCACTTCAAGAATCCAAAAACAAGAATCATCCAACAAAATGTTTTCACCCTGTCTGGGTCATCTCCATCCTAATAGTCTAACTTCCACCTACAGACAAACAAGAGCACAAAAGCTATACTTGAAGGTCTGTGTCAGAGGACAGGGGGCTGCCCCACTTCCAGGTTTGAGTGCAGGCAGCAGATGCCTGGGAAGCAATGTGTGCTTGCTGCGCAGAAGTACACAGCTGAGTCTTCAGGCTGGCGTCTCTGATGTGCAGGAAGAGATGTTTGGCCCTCATATTCAATGAAACAGTGAGTCTTCTTTTGTGGCCATGCTTGAACGAATGTCTATAAGGAGCTGGGGACCTTTTCCAAGCTCTTGCTTATACCAAGGGAGGTAACTTGAGGCACTGTCTGAATAACTGCAGTTGATAACAGAGCTGCTTCCCTCCTAGACACTCAGGGTAGAAGGATGCTGCTCCACATTCTCTCCTTGGCTGAACTCTGTGCAGAAAGAGAAGGTCAGAGAAAGGAGAGGAGATTCCAGGTTATTATGCTTCAGAATTGTCTTTTTCTACACTAAGTGGAGGAAACCTGAGTAAAGTCAGTCTTGACTTCTGAAGAATATCCACTAATATACTCTGAACTCACAGTTCAGCTGCAGCCATAAGAACATCATTAAAGCTCCCATGGATGGCTTCATGGTTCCTCCCAGTTAAGCTCAGGTTCAGAATTGCAGCCTCTAGCCAGCTCAGCTCCCTCTCTTATCAGGCTGTCCCTTCTTTCTTGTAACAGAGGACTTTCCCACATTGTCTAATAGCTAATAAGAAAAAGACTCTGTTGCTGCCATAGTCTAGTCCATCAGATGCACTAAGATGAACCCTACATGTGTTCTGCATCAGCACAGGTGCACTGCCATCTTGTGATCACATCTCTACTGAACTCCCTGGGGAGTTCCCTGTTCTTCTCCTAGCCTGTGCCTCTGAGGGACTCATATGCATCAAGGCAGCAATCAGTCAAGCAAATTATATCTTAGATCATCAATGAAAAGGACACAGTAAGAATGTGGAGATCAGGGTTTACACACCTGCACACTACTGAGTCACTGTTAGTAAGGTGGAAAGAGGTAGATGCTATTCCTGTTTATTCTAGGATGGGCCCGGTATACCTGTTTGAAATCAGGAAAGAATCATGATTTACGCCCTTAAACAAAGAAAATGGAAAACCTTTTCTTTCTGCCAAATCTACCATCCTCAGTTGTCTATTATGGAGAAAACTATGTCTAAAAGGAACATGGAAGCAAGGATTAGAGGAAGAGAATGAAGATCATTTGATATTTCAAATGTCTCTTACCTCAGACTCTGCTCCTCCTACTTGCTCTTGCCGATGACTTTGCTGTTTCTTCCCAGAGGACGGACAATACCAACAGTCAAAATGTGGAATCATTGTCAGTTGAGATGACTGTGACAAAAGTAAAGGACCAAATCTCAATGTTAAGGGGGCAGGGGAATAACAGGGAAGCATAGATACTGTGCATGCCCCAGAATAGTACCACCCAGAAACTGGCCTTAAAAAACTGATCAGGAGAAACGGTCTGTGGGAAACCAAGACTACCTCATTTTTGAAAAGGAGAAGCCCCTTTTCTGTGAAGCCTACTCTCAGATCTGAGAAAGGAAAAAGAGTAAAACTCATTTTCATCCTCCTCTCCCACCATGAAAGATTTAAAAACAGCTATGGTGAAGAATATCAAATCAATATATAAATATATACATATATATGAAATGTGTTTTTATGTGTGGAAAACTTCTTGATTCTGAGAATCTGCCATTCTCTCCCCCATTCCCCATAAAATACGAATTCTCAGATTCTTCTCTGGGCAAATTTCCCTCTGCTGGTGGGAAGGTCAATTTTTCCAATTTTTAGGTGTGACTCTCAGAACTGAATATGACCATTCATATGAATGGGTCTCTTCCATGGAATAACTGTTGCACAGATAAGGCCAACCTTTGGGCTTATTTCCAGCTCCACGATGCTTTTACAGAATATTACTTTACTTATTTTCAAGTCTTGGCCTAGAAAACATCATCTGACATCTTCCTGGGTTTTGCACTGCAGAAATTTTCCAATTCCTATGATCATTTTGCAGACAACATGTAAGTTATGCTAATTATACTCACCCTGCCTTCAAGGGATGTCTAAATGGCATAATAAATATATTTGCTATTTTGGGGAACATCCTTAGAAATACATGTAGATGTTCAAGTGAAACTATCACCTCTGGCTTTCTCCTACAGAAACAGTGAGTGATGGATAAGTTTGCTGGTAGAAACACAGTGGCTCAGCCCAAGTCTCCTTTCCAGTCCATGGTTTCAGACATTTACACAAATTGGAACTCTCCATTCAGGCATTCAAATTGATTGAACCACATCTTTCTCAGACTCAAAGTGCAGAGATCTAAGTGGCTGGGCTTGCATTAAATATGTCCTCTTTACCCAGCAGAATGGTCCTATAACAAGGAGGCAGGAGCAAGAATGTCAAAGAGGAAGTGAGGAAACCCACTTTCTCTTCCCCTAGCTCATTCCCTACCTAATTGTTTTTTACAGCCAACTTGGTTATAGTCTCTGATGTATAACATTAAATTGGACTAAAGGATTTCTAAAGGTACTTCCAGCTCTAAATTTCATTCATACTATATAAGAAGCAAACTTTTACTAAGAACTGGTTGTGTGCAATGTGGACTGGTGTCAGAGTGCGGTGAAACTGCCTGCATCATGGACCCCAAGACCATTTGCACAACCACATGTGATCTAGTGGTTCTGAGGTTGGTCCCAACCAATGGCTGAAGCCTCTTCAGAAACAGAGACACAGGATGAGATTCTATCTGGTTTTCATTTCCCCTATGACATCAATAATATATCAAGGAGAAAATAAATTCATATTAACACTGGAAAAAATAGAACTTTATTCACTGACTGAAATTCCTTCACAGGCAGTGAGACCGAGGAGTACCATGGCTCAACCTTGGGCAAGCAGGATGCTCTTCTGGAGACATATTTCTTATATATTTTTATTCCATATAATTTACATATTATATGAAAAAAAGAAACTCCTCAATTGAGACACCCTAGAGGAGGTGGATGCGCTTACTAATATGGAAAGCAAGGAGTATTCTCTCTAAAACAGCCTAATTGCTTTCTAAAGCAATTTCCTTGAAATTTTAATTTAGAGGTTCAGAATTTCCAGCCAGGGATGCATATACAATTTTTGAGATCATTTCAAAATGAAAATTTGGGATCTTTATGCAAAAAAGCAGTGAAAAGATATCATTAGATAATATTTCTAGGGGAATCATATATGTAAAATGCTTTAACTCTTCATACATTTTAGTTTCATGTCTCTGATTTTAATGTTTTAAAACTTTCTTCTTTTCAACCATCTCAACCAGGTTCAAAGAAAAATGAGGCAGATGTACTGAAGCTTCCAATGTACCTCCTGCCCCCACACAGGTATAGCCTTTCCCATTATCAACCTCCCCGTGACCCTTTTACAATGGATGAGCCTACACTGCCATATCATATCACCCAAAGCCCACAGTTTATCTAGGGTTCCTTCTTGCTGTTGTACATTCTGTGGGTGTGAACAAATATATAAGATATGTATCCACCAGTATACTATCGGAGAGAGTAGGTTCACTACACTAAGTATTCTCTGTGCCCTTCATCCCTGTTTTCCCCTCAATCCTTGGCAACCACAATCTTTTACTCCCTCCATAGTTTTGCCTTTTCCAGAAAGTCATAGGATCAGAATCATACACTATGTAGCTTTTTCAGATAGGCTATTTTCACTTGGTAAAATGCATATAAGATTCCCCTATCTCTTCATGACTTCATAGCTCTGATCGTTTTAGCACCAAATCATATTCCATTGCTTGAATTTAACACCATTTATTTATTCATTTATCTCTTGAAGGACATGCTGATACTTCCAAGCTTTGGTAATTATATATGAACAGCTATAAAACACCTGTGAAGAGACTTGTGTGTGGACAAGAGTTTTCAACCCTTTCAGTGAAAATACTCAGGAAGGCCATAGTTCCATAAGAAATGGCCAAATTGTTTTATTGAAATGTCCAGGTATACACTTTCATTTTGTTGTAATTTCCTGACAGTATTTACTACACCCTTTGCTGCATGTCAGAGCCCCAGCTAGTCCAAAGCAGGCACAGATAGCACAGGTGTCCCCGCCAAGTGCTCAGCTCACACACAGCCTGCTGTGACCCAGAACCTGAGCCTGCATTTGTTCCTGCCTGAGTCCTGCTGCCCCAGGTATCTCTCTGCTCAGGCACTTGTTTCCCCACTTATAGGACTCACTTTTAAAAGACAGGTACAACGATAAAACTAATATTAGTTTCAAGATAGTGATAGCACTGCAATAAATGCTAAAGCACTAATAATAATTATAAATTAAAGCATAATTAAAGCATTATTTTGTCAAGCCTTTTTCATTTGAGTAATATACATACACATTTTATGCTACCTGCCAGAAGATCTGTTTTTCCAGGGCACTAGATAGGAGCATCTCTGTCACTTGATCCAGTAGCTCCTTCGAAGAGCTTTTTACCTGCAAAGGGCTTTCTGGGAAGAAGAAGGGCAAAAAAAAGCAAGTGAAAGGACAGCCCTGATGGGTCTAATTTTAGGAGGAAAAACATGCCCTAAGGTAAATCTGAAAGTCTGAACATGTGCAAAGTCTGCTGTGGGGCAAATGCCCACCCCGGGAAGGGCAGGGGCTGCAGGCGCAGCTGCAGTTTGGGTGCAGGCTGCAGATCACCGCGGAGCACTGTGCCTGCTCTGCACACAGGTACGTGGCTGAGTCTTCCAGTTGGGACGCCCTGATGTGGAGGGTGCTGGACCATTCCCTAGTATTCACTCTGCAGTCTAACCTCCCACTCTGCTGCATCCCTGAAGCTCTGTAAAACAGCCAGGTGAGACCGCCGCCCCCAGGGTGCTGTCAGAACCACTGCACATTGTTCGCAGTTTGGGAAAAATTTCACCTGAGAGTAGAGCTGGATCCCTCCTGGTGGCTCAGGGCTGAAGGGCTCTGCTCCACCATCATCCCTCTCACCTCTGTGTGAAAAGAGAGAAACAAACACAAGTGATGTCACCAGGAGGTCACTAATGCAGTTTTCAAGTTTGCAAAATATCCTAAGACACACCGCTGAGGTTGTAGGACCCTCTCGGAGTTCCTCCCACCACTGTGGGCTGTGGGCTATGGACTCCACCCGAGTACTCATGAGGAACGGCCCCACTCACTGCAAACCTGGATGCACAGGAGCCCCAGGAGAGCTCCCCCGTGTCTCCTCATGATTCCTTGTCTACTTGATGAGGTACTTCTGCCTACCATGCAGAGCACAGAGTCTTGGATTCAGAGAAACTGTGTCTCACAGCCAATCCCATTCAACAGAACCACTGAGAATCAATCACACCTCAGTCCTGTCATTCACAGAACTCCAGTCTCCACCCACAGTGACCCAGGACAGTGCACAATCATGTCTTCAAAACTGTGCTGGCCAACAGTGCAGGGAGGTAGGGGCAATACTTCTAATATAGGAAGATAAATGGCTGTATTTCTTTCTTAAAATACTTTATGGAAGAGGGGCGCCTGGGTGGCTCAGTGAGTTAAAGCCTCTGTCTTCAGCTCAGGTCATGATCCCAGGGTCCTTGGATCGAGCCCTGCGTCAGCTCTCTGCTCATCCAGGAGTCTGCTTCTCCCTCTCTCTCTGCATGTCTCTCTGCCTACTTGTGATCTCTGTCTGTCGAATAAATAAATAAAATCTTTAAAAAAATACTTTATGTAAGAGATTTGTGAGTTAGTGTGTGAGGAAAGGTGAATGATAGTTCTAGAAGAGTCATTGCCTAGGGGGTTACCTAGAATTTCAAAGCATTATAAGGAATAGTGACACCATTCCCCTAATTGCATAGTCTGACAGACAATGTGAGAATTCAATTATATAAAAATACAGATAAGGGCTATCTGATAGCATGCATTGTGTATTGCAGAAGTAAATACACCTTCTCGAAATTAAGAGAGCTCCATCTACATAGAAAATTATTCCAACCATAATTTCTTGGTGAAAAATAGGATGTAAGATATTGTCCTCTCTGAGATAACTTTCACATCTCCACCTCTCCTGTGCAATTCACGGACCCTGCACATCCACACAGCTGAGTCTGACTGGGCCACTTGTTGCTGTTCAAGGTCAATGTTGTTCTCTCCCTTTCCTTCTCTTTGTGTTCCTTATTGCTTCTTCTCTTCTTCTCTTCATTCTTGTTCTCTCCACTTTCAGCAGAGATAGATGAAAAGGTAGTATATCTGGGATATTGAGGTAGTTCCAAGGCCAGTAAGTTGGGAGATTTTATTCATAACAATTGACAACAGGTAATGGGATTTTTCTGTTGAGTTTCCAGGCTCACAATACCCAGAAATAATCCTATCCTGGTACCTGTGAAGAAATATCTATATGATGGATTTCTAGAGACATGTCCTCCAGATGTCTGAAGTTGACATGAAATGGCAGAACTGAAAACCTGAGGTGAACTTTACACAAACTCTGTCCCCTGTCTCCCCTACATTTGCTGTCTATAATTGGACTGGCTCACATGATTTCTGTTCTCTCTTTAACTGTTCAAGTTTGGACCATCAGAAAGTCTTTGTTTCTTTTAAGGTCTAGAGTGCCTTCTAGAGTACTGACGAGGTTGGCAAAAACACTTCAGATCAAGCTATTCAGGAGAAACAACTCCCAGCCCCATTCATTCCAGGCTTCCTGATGAAGGAAAAGCAGATGATCAGAAAAGAAGTTAAATGCTTAGACTGAATGGGGATTACAAGTGAACCAAATCCTACTTTTAAAATGGAATTGCATGGAAATTAATATCAGAAAATAATTTAGTAAGTCTCATCTTGTGCTACTTATTTAATTTCCTTACCTTAGTCAAAAAATATAAGTATTCCTTGAACTTTCAGTTTCAATGGGGTAATTTACTAGATGTTTAGGATATATAAAAGTGTAATGGAATATTATTCAGCCCGTAAAAAGAGTGGAATCTTGCCATTTGCAATGACATGAATGGAACTAGACAGTATAATGCTGAGGGAAGTAAGTCAGTCAGAGAAAGAACAATACTATATAATGTTAACTCCTACAGAATTTAAGAAACAAACCAAACAAGGAAAGGGAAAAATATAAGACAGAGAGAGATAAATCAAGAAACAGACTCTTAATTAGAGAGATCAAAGTGATGGTCACCAAAAGGGAGAGGTTGGGGTATGGGTTCAATAGCTGAGGGGATGAAGCAGTGCTCTTGTCCTGATGAGCACTGGGTGTTCTGTGGAAGTATTGAATCACTATATTGTACACCTGACACTAATATAACACTGTATATTAACTAACTGGAATTTAAATAAAAACTGTGAGTGAAGTGAGATACCACCTCACACCAGTCAGAATGGCTAAAATTAACCAGTCAGGAAATGACAGATGTTGGTGAGGATGCAGAGAAAGGGGACCCCTCCTACCTTGCTGGTGGGAATGCAAGCTGGTGCAGCCACTCTGGAAAACAGTATGGAGGTTCCTCAAAAAGTTGAAAATAGAGCTACCCTATGACCCAGCAACTGCACTACTGTGTATTTACCCTAAAGGTACAAATGTAGGGACCCAAACAAGCATGTGCTCCCCAATGGTTACAGAAGCAATGTCCACAATAGCCAAACTGTGGAAAGAGATTAGACATATATCAACAGATGAATGGATAAAGAAGATATGGTATATATATATATATATATATATATATATATATATATATATACACAATGGAATACTATGAAGCCATCAAAGAAATGAAATCTTGCCATTTGCAATGATGTGGATGGAACTAGAGCGTATATATTAAGCAAAATAGGTAATCAGAGAAAGACAAATATTATATGATCACACTGATATAAGGAATTTGAGAAACAAGACAGGATCATAGGGAAAGGGAGAGAAAAAATGAAACAAGACAAAACCAGAGAGGGAGACAAACCATAAGAGAATCTTAATCGCAGGAAACAAACTGAGGGTTGCTGGAGAGGAAGGGGGTGGGAGGGATGGGATGATGGGGGGTGTATATTGGGGAGGGTATGTGCTATGGTGAGTGCTGTGAATTGTGTAAGACTGATGAATCACAGAACTGTACCCTGACACAAATAATACATTATATGTTAATTTTTTTAAAAATTCCGGAGAAGCAGTAACATTAGGCCAAGAAATAACAATAAGTGCATTTAATTACCCGACCTTAGTTGGACAGAATGTAAAAAGAGTTGGTGGTGAGATTTTCACAAAGGACAAAGGACTATTTCCTGGAACAGACAGTTCACAAACAAAAGAAATGCACTCTTTTAACTATTGCATTAAAAGCTGATTCAGAAGGTAATGGTAAATGAGCCTGAAACCAGTTAAAATGAATCTTTCCTGAAAGTGAAAAAAAAAAAACTGTGAATGAATGAAAGAATGAATGAATAAAATTTTAAAAGAATATATAAAAGAGAATAACACACTAGTTTACAATCTATGGGAAAAAACAAAACTATACATAACTGTAATAGGGTCAAGGAGCAGGACTCAGAGGAGTGAAAACTAAAAACTACCTGATCCCAGAGGAGGGAGAAATGCTTGTACTTCAGGTGCCTGGACAAAATGTTATAGAGAAGTTGACCATTCTCTCCTTTCCCCTTTTTGGTGACAAGAATAGCAGGGAATATACATAAACCTTTATGAAGGCTTTTATAACTCTTTATTACTTTTAACAAAAGTGGGAATTTGTGAATATATGAATTATTAAAGTCATTATTACCTATAGTCTAAAATCCCTTTTGACTAACAACCCCAGTTCTGACCCTTTGTCACTTACTACCCTAAGTCATTCCTCATCTTGATAGTTTGAAGTTGACGTTTCAAGGTGTTTTACTAGATTTCGATCACTAGGAAATGGACAGTATTTTATTTAGACGTTGTTATAACACAAATAAACATTTTGGGTATACCTTTCTGTAAGTCCTCCTCAAATAAATAAGTCATTAAAAATACTTAGAAAACAAAGAAGATTGCAACCATATTGGCAAAGTGATGCAGTACAATACAGACATTGCTTTATTCTATTATGTTTTTTCTTATGTTCAGTTAGCCAACATATAGTACATCATTAGTTTTTGATGTGGTGTTCAAGGATTCATTAGTTTCATATAACACCCAGTGCTCATCACAACACATGCCCTCCTTAATGCCCATCACCTAGTTACCCCACCCCTCCATTCTGTATCCCTTGGTTTGTTTCCCTGAGTCCAGAGTCTCTCATGGTTTATCTGCCTCTCTGATTTCTTCCCATCCAATTTTCCCTCCTTTCCCCTGTGGTCCTCCAGGCTATTCCTTATATTCCACATATGAGTGATACCATATGATAATTGTCTTTCTCAGCTTGACTTATTTCACTTAGCATAATCCCTTCCAGTTCTATCCATGTCAGTGCAAATGGTAAGTATTCATCTTTTCTGATGGCTGAGTAATATTCCATTATATATGTGAACCATATCTTCTTTATCCATTCATCTGTTGAAGGACATCTAAGCTCCTTCCACAGTATGGCTATTGTAGACATTAATGCTATGAACATTGGGGTGCCTGTGTCCCTTATTTCATTATATCTGTATCTTCAGGATAAATACCTAGTAGTGCAATTGCTGGGTTGTAGGTTAGCTCTACTCTTAATGTCTTCAAACCTCTATACTGTTTTCCAGAGTGGCTGTACCCTCTTGCATTCCCAACAGTGTAAGAGGGTTCCCCTTTCTCCACATCATCACCAACACTTGTTCTTTCCTGTCTTGTTAATTTTTGCCATTCTGACTGATGTAAGATGGTACCTCACTGTGGTTTTGATTGGTATTTCAATGATGGCTAGTGATATTGAACATTTTTTCATGTGTCTGTTAGCCATTTGTACGTCTTTTGGGAGAAATGTCTGTTATGTTTTCTGCTCATTTTTTGACTGGGTTATTATTTTTTGGATGTTGAGTTTGAAAAGAGCTTTATAGATCTTGAATACAAACCCTTTATCTGAAATATCATTTACAAATATCTTCTCCCATTCCATGGGTTGACTCTTACTTTTGTTGACTGTTTCCTTTGCTGTGCAGAAGCTTTTAATCTTGATGAAGTCCCAAAAGGTCATTTTTGCTTTTGTTTCCCTTACCTTTAGAGACTTATCTTGAAAGAAGTTGCTGTGGCCAATGTTGAAGAAGTTACTCTGCCTATGTTCTCCTCTAGGATTTTGATGGATTCCTGCCTCACATGTAGGTCTCTCATCCATTTTGAGTTTATCTTTGTGTATGGTGTAAGAGTGTGGTCCAGGTTCATTCTTCTGCATGTGACTGTCCAGTTTTCCCAGCACCATTGATTGAAGAGACTTCTTCTTCCATTGGACATTCTTTCCTGCTTTGTCAAAGATTAGTTGACCATAGAGTTGAGGGTCCATACTGGGGTCTCTATTACTTTTTGCACAACATCCCTGACTCCTTTGCATTCCCCCAATTCCCTGACTTGTGGCTTTCTGTTAGACATTGCAAAAGTCTAGAGTTAGTCTCTAGTTAGAGAAATCTATAGGATTTTCCTCCCGTATCACCTATCAATCTGTATTGTTAGGAAACATCAGTGCAAGAGCATTTTCCCTCACCATATTTCCTGGGCGCTGAGAATGATCCACTTGAGTTCTTACCATCAGAAAGCCAACTGAGCTATTTATCTGGCCAAAACATGAACCTCTTCCTCCATTCTGTTTCTGTCCCCAACCCTTATGTTGAATATCAGTTTGTGACTATCACCTGATTTACTAGAAAAGAAACCACAGCAGAGGTGGCTGGCCCTCTTTTCCTTGCTCAGGTACATCTGTTCCTCCTCCTTTCTTCTGTTCCATTCTTTCTGTAATAAAATCTGTTCTGGACTGAAGCTCTCCCATCACCTCTCCTGCTTATACTCAGTCAGGAAGATATTTAGAAGAGGCCACCTTCTCAGGGACACTGTGTGTATCTAGAAGTGTCATAGACAAAGCAACACACACCAGGGTGGCCTGAACAACTTCTCAGCCTGGAATTTCACCACAAAGATGAACAAGAGAACAATTCATCTGTAACTGTTTGTTTATTTAAAGATTTACATATTTTGGAGAGAGAGAGAGAGTAAATGGGGGAGGGCAGAAGGACAGGGAGAAAGAGAGAGAAGCAGAATTCCAACCCAGATGAAGGGAGTCTGATGTTGGGGCTCGATCAAACACACCTGAGATCATAACCTGAGCAGATCAAGAGTCAGACACTTAACCTACTGGGCACTCCAAGACCACTTCATTGTTGTGTAATTCTACCTTGAAATTAGTTACACCCTGGCCAAGGAACTCTTGGCATTGAACTGTTTTCAATGTCACTAAGGACCACCTGGGTTAGGGGAATGTTACTGCTGGTTCCTATGCTCTAGTCGTTGGTATGATTTTGTATCAACCAGACACTGATGGACAAAAAACAGATTGTGCTGGAACCAGAATGCATCAGGAAAAGACACGCAGCTTCCAGGCCCCTGTTCTGCTCAGAATTTGTTTTCAGCTCCTTCTGCAGTCCCCGTCACTGTGTCACTCAGGGCACAGTAGTACACAGCTGAATCTGAAGCTTGCACTGAGCCTTTCCCAAAGTGGAAGGATTTTGATTTGCTGTTAAAGGTGGCTTCAAATCCTTTGTTGCTTTTCTTCTTCTTGTCCTTCAAGGCTTTCAGGAAGAGCTGTAGACCTTCACCGGGATACTGGACATACCAGAAAAGAGTAAGGGATCCAGATGCTGAATAAGTGCAGTTCACAGTCAGGGAAGCCTCTTCTAAGAGGGTCATGTGGCCTTCAGTCTGAGTCACTGAGTCTCCACGGATTTGTTCTGAGGAAAGAGAAAGGAGATCTGTGTCACCTTGGTCATAAAACTCATGGATAAATAATAGTTAAAGGTTTTGCTGACACCATGGAAGAAAGAATTCAAATTTTAAGAAGAATGGTAATTCCCAAGCATTTAGAATACCAGAGTCACGAAGCCTGGAGTCACGAAGCCTGGAGAACACTTCATCTCTGGAGCATCACCTAAATAATGTTCTTCATTCTTAGTATGGAGAAGGTTGAAGTGAAAGAAATGATCAGTAGAAACCCAGATTTCATACAGGAAATGTCACTGCGGTAGGAAGCTGCACTCCCTGGTAGACAGGGACTAAAATGTGTGCATGTTGGCCAGAATCCTCCCCAAGTCAGCCATCTGTTTCATCCCTGACTTCATGAGGCACATGTCAGGCTTCAGGTGGCCCTGGGAAGTCTGAACAACAGCAATCCTGACTTCTCAGGTCTGTTTTGTTCTTAAGACACTACCTGATGTGGAAGTTCTTTAACACAGCATCCCAGGGCCTTTCTGTACCTGGGAGGGTAACAATCTTCAGAAGCATTTTTACTACAGTACTTCATATTCTCATGTGTCCATATGGGCTGACCTATTACCTACTGACTGCCAGAAAAGGAGCTGGAGTTGAATACAGAAAAAGTAAGAGGAAGTCAAGTCATTGGTGACTGATTCTGTGTTTTTGGCACTTTGTGCAATATTTAGAACTGTGACTCATTTTTTAAGTACTCACTAAATATTTTTAAATTAAACAAATATAATGAACAAATATCATTTATTTGAAATACCGTATTTACTTATTCCTAAACTATTAGCAATTGCAATAATACTATTTTTAATAAAAAGTTTCAGAAGTCACACTATCTAATAGTCAAATACCCCTGACTTTTAGAATAATTAAAAAGTGAAAAATAGGAATTTCAGACAGAATAAATTCATACATGGAGTCATCAAATCACTATAGAATGATTGGAGAGTCTTATGTTCTCACAGTTTTATTGACTCCAACATAAGGTGACTACAGTATGTGAATTCAGCAACAAATACTAATCCTATCTTCTTAACAGGTTTAACCTCAAGGATGCTTTCTATTATCATCCATCTGGCACTTTTTGTTGCCAAACATTAATCAAATAATTTTTCCCAAAAGGTAAGAAATCAGGATTATCAGAAAAAAGTTCTAGAAGTGGACACATCTTCTGTAAAGCCCTGTAAACATATACTCTAGACACATTAGGAAACTTAGCTCAGCTGTTTCCTGGAGGCGATTCCCCACACATTCAGGTCGAGGAACATCAGAGTCCAGAGCCAACATGGGAACGGTTTCCCAGATACATAGTGAAGTAAGAAATTCAGGCCTGGATACTGTTTCCGTTCATGTATCCCTTCTCTTCCCCTTCACCTTCCAAATCACATTTTCAGAACCTGCCTCAAAATTATGCTAGAAAGCAATTTTAGACAAGCCACTACAAATGTCTCTTCAGATATGCAGGGACAGGGGGCGTGGGTGGCTCTGTTGTTGGGCATCTGCCTTCCACTGGGGTCATGAACCCAGAGTCCTGGGATCAAGCCCCACATCAGGCTCCCTGCTCAGCAGGAAGCCTGCTTCTCCCTCTCCCTCTCCCCTGCTTATGCTCCCTCTCTCGCTGTATCTTTCTCTGTCAAATAAATAAAAATCTTAAAAAAAAAAGATCTTTGGGACATTGCTAAATAGTTTGGGATGATGCTGGTTGAAAATAAACAGTATAACAGTTGGATGCAGAAAGTCATTAGGCATAAATTAAAAAAATATATAGTTTCAGGCCAATGAAAACCTACAGGAGAAATATTTTGCATTTTATATGACACAAGAAGACTGGCACTGCAGTGAGGGAAAATAGTGCATAGAATGATATTGAATGGCTGTGTTAATACATAATTTACATAACAATAAAGTGCAGCAAATTCAACAATTCTGTAGGATTTGATGTATGTATATATTTGTGAAGTCATCACTACAATTGAGAAAATGAACATATACATCACCCCAAAACTTTCTTTATGTCACTTTGTAATCCTCCTCTCAACCCTCCTCATCCCCATTTCCAGGGAACTTTCCTGTCATGAATTAGTTTGCATATTTTATAATTTTGCATAAATGGAATCATATGCTTCTTCTCAGCATAAATATTTTGAGATTCTTCCATAGACATGTTTATCAAGACTTTGTTTCTTTCTGTTGCTGTGTACTACCCCATCATATGCCTATAAAACAACTTGTCTATTCACCTGTTGCTGACGATCTCAATTAATCTCAGTGGGCCTCTTAGAAATAAAGCTGCTATGAACATTTGTGTATAAGATGTTTTATAGACAAATGCTTTCATTTCTCTTGGATCAATTTCTGAAGTACAACGGCTGGGTCATATGGTAGGCATACATTTGACTTTCTTAAACCAATTTGTTCTAGTAGCTATTTTGTAGATTCTCTTGAGTTTTCTGCTCAGACAGTTATGTTGGCTGTTAAAAGATAAGTTCACTTCCCCCTTTCCAGACTGTCTGGCGTTTGTTTCTTCTCCATGCTGTATTGTATTGGCTGGAACCTCTACTTCAATATGAAATACAAGTGGTGAGAGCCAAAACTCTCCCCTTATTTCTGAAACTAAGGAGAAAGCATTGAGGTTTTCACCACCAACTATGACATTTGATGTAGGTTTTCGGTTGAGCCCTTTTTCATTAAGGAAATTTCCTTCAATTCCTTATTCACTGGGAGTTTCTCTCAGGAATGAATCTGGATTTGTCAGACACTTCTTCTGTACCTATTGAGGTACCTTCCGAAATTGCTCATCTGCTATGTGCCAGTCTCTTCGGATATATTACTGATACGCTGTCACAACAAAATATTAAAGAAGATATCATTCTCCCAAATTTATAAATAATAAAACAAGCTCAAGGGGCACCTGGGTTGCTCAGTCAGTTAAGTGGCTGCCTTCTGCTCAGGTCATGATCCCAGGGTCCTAGGATCAAGTCCCACATCTGGCTACTTGCACAGCAGGGAGCTTGCAGCTCCCTCTGCTTGTGCTCTGTATCTCTCTCTCTCTCTCTCAATTCAATAAGTAAAATATTTAAAAATAAATAAAGCAAGCTCAAAAGTATCAAGAACTTGATGGCAGAGCTAATACTTCTGAACACAGAGATAGATGATAGAAAAAAGCCTGTTTCCTGATTTTCAGGTCAGCAAGGTGGGGGAGGCCAGCGTAGCAACTTGCTCCTGCTAGACCTGTTGTTCATAGCAGAGGCACCCAGTACTTTCATGCGCCAAGAGTTGAGGACTGTTTGCTTCCTTCTGGTGCCTGCCTGGGCTCTGAATCCAGACAGCACTGGGGGCCAGCGGTCCCTCTCCTCTAAGGATAGAAGTTGAGCTACCTCTTCAGGCGCCACTCTTCTAAAATATTCAAACCAAAGAAGAATATGCCTGAGGGTTCTCATCAGCTCTTAAAACAGGCAGAATCAACTCTAGGAAGTGGAAATCTGAGACAAGCTCTTACGTTGCCAGAGGGAGAGGACTTCAGTGAATGGATTACAGTTAACATTGTAGATTTCTTCAACCAGATCAACATGCTGTAAGGAACTATTACAGAATTCTGCACTGAAGCAAGCTGTCCAGTCAGGTCTGCAGGTCCAAGATATGAATACCATTGGGAAAATGGTACTAATATCAAAAAGCCAATCAAATGTTTGGGTTCAGGATCAGCTTGATGATGAAAGTCTTTTGCCTTCTAAGTTTGGTGTCCCCTTTCCAAAAAACATTATGTCTATGGCAAAGACCCTTCAAAGGATTTGTTCTTGGTTTATGAATATTCATCACCAGCAGTTTGATTCTGTGATGCAGCTGTGAGAGGAGGCCCACCTCAACATCCCCCTTAAGCCCTTCATTTTCTTTCTTCAGGAGTTTAATCTGATTGATAGGCATGAGTTGGCACCTCTTCAGGATTTAATCGAGAAGCTTGTATCAAAGACAGATAAATGCTTCTTCTAGAACATAGTTCCCTTCCTGCTTCATCTGCTAGAGCTATCTCATTGCTATCTGTTAAAGACTAGTGATATGGACATTAAGAAAACAGGATAAAAAGACACTTATTGTTTCTGTGTACTGATAAAATTGTTCCAAAGGTAGATTGGCCCAATCCTTCAGCGAGATATTCAAGACGCAGCCAACTCTGAGGCACTTTGTGGCCACTCCTGTTATTGTCAGAGTTAGACTGGTTGTAACATGTGGTAACTGACATGTAGTCTATTCGTTTACTTATTCCTTTACTGAAGTTGAGTGCTTCAGGTGACAGCATAATGAAGACTAAGAATTCCCACCAATACTTTATTAACAAGTTTCCAGAATAAATTACCTAATAAGGCAATCAGATCAGTTTTACTCTGTTTTTATTTACAAATAGAAGAGGTATTTTAAAGTTTCCTTAAGATTTAGAACATTTGGGGGTACCTGGGTGGCTCAATCGTTCAGCATCTGCCTTTGGCTTAGGTCATGATCCCAGGGTCCTGGGATGGAGCCCCACATCAGTCTCCCTACTCCACAGGGAGCTTGCTTCTCCCTCTCCCACTCCCTCTGCTATGTTTTCTCTTTTGCTGTGTCTCTCTCTGTCAAATAAATAAATAAAATATTTAAAAAAATTTAGAACATTTGTGTGTTACTTTGCATAACCTTTGAGTTTGAAGTTTGTATACTACTGTTTTTATAGGTAAGATTATATATAAAGAATATACATATATATATATATATTTTTTTTTTTTCAAAATCCATGACTGCTACTTAAATCCTCATATGAACTGTGTGGTATGGGAGTAAACAGAGTTATTTCTAAAATGACTATTTTTTCATCTATACTTGGTATGCTATTTATATAAACTAATCCAAAGTTTTAGGAGTATGTATATAAGAAATAATTTCCCTGAGGTATGTAAGGACAGTCTTGTACATTTTTATTAATTTTTGTTAGAAGATTTTGTATTTTTTTCACTACTGGTATATTTTATCAAATCAATCTGACAGAATGACAGATTCTTACGTCATTGTATGAGTGATGTGAATAATCATGTGAAATGTTTGAGATAGATGCTATATTTGTGAATATACTTGTATGACTTTTTTCATTTAGTAGAAACCTTTCTCAAAAACCTTTCGCAAAAATCTAGAAACAGAATTGCCTTCAGCAATCCACTTCTGGTATATACTCAAAAACGGGAAGAATTTGCCTATATACCAAAAATATTGAGATGTTTCTGAATTCCTATTTCTCCCAAAAAGTGGAAGCAGCCCCAAAGTCCATCAACAGATAGGAATGGATAAACAAAATGGGATATGACATACACTGGAAGATTATTCAACCTTGAAAAGGAAAGAGATTCTGTCACAAGCTGCAATATAGATGAATCCTGAGGAGATATTTTTAAATGAAATGTCACAAAATGACCCATACTGCAGAATCAACTTCTATGAGATATCTAAACTAGTCAAACTCATGAAAAGAGAAATCAGAATGGTAGTTCCCAAGGACTGGAGGGATGGAGTAATGGAGAGTTATTGTTTAATGTGTACAAATATTTTGTTTTTCAAGATGAAAAGAATTCTAGAAATCAATGGTGTTGCTGTTGACCAACAATGTAAATGTATTTCATACCAGTAAATTCTACACTTAAAAGCTGTTAAAATGGTAAATTTTATGTTAAAATGGTAAAACTTTATAATTAAAAACATTTTAAGAGATTCTTTTTAAGATTTTGACTCTACACATCAGCCTTCAAATCAAATATGAGAGTGTTAGAATGCAAGACCAATTATCAACCATCCATTACCATCCAAAATTTAAGGCACTCCAGGAATGGGGTTAGAGATGTAGTGTGGAATATTAAACAAACAAGGAGTTCTGGGAAGTGTGCAAACTGAGCCAGGTGTTGGCAAAAAGTGATTTTGAAGGAGTGTTAAATTCAAGAACAGGAAGGAAGTGGAAAATTCACACTCTGCTCCTTCACAGTGTTCCCCTAAGAGCTCCTAATTATGAGCATTTGTGGGTAAGACTAGTGGGAAGCAAGTAAACTTCCAGTGTGCAAACTGAGCACACCTATGCTAGAGGTGTTAATAAGAAGGAACAAACTACATCATAGAGCAGACCCCCCAGAAAGTAAATATGAGTATGGATGACCCACAACAACCAAACCAAATTAGACTAAACCCAAAACACAACACCCCGCCCCTCACCCATACATCATCCCATCCTGTGGCCTCCCACCAGTGCACACAGGATAGCAATAGCAGTGAGCTTTTGTAAGCGGCTAGTGAGCATGCGCAGAGAGCAGTCCCACTTCCCCGGATTGGGAGAAATCACACAAGTTCAGTCAGCACCGTCCTAGAGAAAGCAAACAAAAGGGAGACTCTAGGCACCCATCTGGCTTCACAGGATCAAGAAAAGGCTTAAAAGTTTGTACTACCTTGTCCCAGGACATAGGAAACAAATATACCAAACATGATGAAGGTTTAAACTTGAATGTGTCTGGTTCTGAGACCAGTGCACACTCAGGCTAAAGTATTTCTTTTCTTCCACTGTATCAGTTCTCACCTCAGTATGATCAAGCATTCAAACCTGAAGGAACTGCACCCTCTCTCTTGCTTCTAACTGGACTTAAGAGGAAACGAATGAATAATATAGAAGCATGCTTCCTTCTGACTCCATTATCAGGCTTGGAGGAAAGGCATGAATCAGGAGTTGTCTTCCTTCTACTGCTCAGGAGCTGGCGGTATAAGGAGGGAAAGAATCAAGTCCATTGACGTGTTGGGCTACAGTTCTAATCTCTTTTGGTCAGATGTGATAAGCTGAATTTAACTTGATGTATTTCCCAATAAGAAAAAGCCAGTGAGCAAATAACTCACAACTGTAACTCTGCTAAGAGAAACCACTCTCACCATGACAATTGCCAGTTATATCCATCCTTAGTGAGGAAGACCCGGAGGAACATTGTAAGGAGCCTACCCTTGAGCAGAGGTGGGAGAATGAGAGAATTAAATATTTACACAACTTCATTAGCTCCAATGATGTCTCTACAACACTAGAGAAATAACATTTTTAGAAAAGAAGGTTGTGATTAACAATGTTTAATTCCGTGAAATGTGAATATATGTGGCAGGGAGGTTGGTAAGAGGTCATCTCTTTATTAGCCATTACTCCAAATGCCTTTGTGCAATCTACTACTAATAATAAGGGGGCTGAGCTGCACCTGGGTGGCTCAGTGGGTTAAGCCTCTGCCTTCTGCTCAGGTCATAAACCCAGGGTCCTGGGATTGAGTCCCGCATGATGCTCCTTACTTAGCAGGAAACCTGCTTCTCCCCTGCCTGTTGCTCTCCCTGCTTGGGCTCTCTCTCTATGACAAATAAATAAATAAAACTTTAAGGGTGCCTGGGTGGCTCAGTGGGTTAAAACCCTTGTCTTCAGCTCAGGTCATGATCCCAGGGTCCTGGAATTGAGCCCCGCATCAGGCTCTCTGCTCAGCAGGGAGCCTGCTTCCCCTTTCTCTCTCTGCCTGCCTGTCTGCCTACTTGTGATCTCTCTATGTCTCTGTCAAATAAATAAATAAAATCTTTTAAAAAATAGTAAGGTGGCTGACACATACATATAAATATTTTCCCATATATCTCAGAAAGAAAAGTTTTCATTATAACGATAACAAAAATTTACAAGTCCAGTAAAAATTGAATTATCTTTGAACCACTGAGCACTATTAAAAAAGAGACATATATAAATGGAAAGAAACAGTATGTTGTAAAACAATCAAATAATCAAATAATTACAATAAAATAAAATACAATACAAAAATAAAAACAATCAAATAATCAGACACTTCAAGGACTTTTGTTTATCACAAATAAATTTACAAATTCAATCCAATCATAAAGCTTAAATTAAATTATGAGTAGCAGAATTCTTCTATCCTTCTTTCATTAACATCTACTGCTAATGAATTATGTGAAAATGTTTGTTGTACCTACTGAAAATATAGCAATGAAGAAAATACAAAATTCTGTCTCCTAAATTCTATGAAAGTGTTTTTGTGAACAGATATGGAATTTTGTAAGTGAGAATAGATTTCTGAGTTTTAGCTGAAGCTCACATTGTCAAACCAATCCCTGCTTAATTTCCCTCAAACACACAAATAGTACATACCATCCCTGGGCTCTAAAGGAAAACCCATGACAAAATTTCTGAACAAGAAAGCAATCAAAGCACATAGCAATGCCTCTCAAATTTTGGCTGAAATACAGAGGAACAAAATTAATATGAAAATGTAATTAAGTAAAATATTTCACAGAGCTATTTTAAAACACATGTTAAATGACTAAATTAAAAAATAAAATAAAATAAAATAAAGCAGATCTTTGAGGAAAAAATTGATGAAAGGGGCATGCTCAAATCAAAATATATAAAGTGAAAAAATCACGATCATAATTATAATAAGGAATTTTAGAGACTAAAAACAATAATAGCAATATTATGTGATCACAGAATTTTCATTTTCATATTTGTACTTTCCATATTTCTAAATGTCCAATTATGTTTCAGAATCAGAAATGTCATAAATGCTACCTTTGAAACACAGTGTTTGAGCCTATCCATAGTAAGGTCTTTTCACTGGTACTAAGGAGTTATTTATAGAAAAGGAGCCTTAATAGCAAATGTAAAGTCATCTTTAAAGCCCAGATTTCAAAATAAAACATTACTAACTGCCTTCAAGAATCCATTAGGCAAAGTCATCTAACAAAATGTTCTAATTCTGTCCAGGTCATCATTGGCTTACTCTTCCTCTTATATGCTTTTAATGTCTAATATGTTAGCTTCCACTTGTGGATAAACAACAGCACAAATACTATCCTTAAGGTCTGTGTCAAAGGACAGGGGCTGCCCCAGTTCCAGGTTTGAGTGCAGGCAGCAGGTGCCTGGGAAGCAATGTGTGCTTGCTGCGCAGAAGTACACAGCTGAGTCTTCAGGCTGGGTGTCTCTGATGTTCAGGGAGAAACGTTTGGCCGTCTCATTCAATGAGATAATGAGTCTTTGGTCTTCTTTTGTGGCCACAGTTGAACGAATGTATATAAGGAGCTGGGGACCTTTTCCAAGTTCTTGCTTATACCAGGGGAAGTAGTCTGAGCCACCATCTAAATAACTGCAGTTGATAACAGAGCTACCTCCCTCCTGGACACTCAGGGTAGAAGGATGCTGCTCCACATTCTCTCCTTGGCTGAACCCTGTGCAGAAAGAAAAGGTCAGAGAAAGAAGTAGAGATTCCAGGTTATTGTGCTTCAAAATGCTCTTTTTCTATACCAACGGACCTGAGTAAAGCCAGTCTTGACTTCTGAAGAATATCCACTAATATACTCTGAACTCACAGTTGAGCTGCAGCCATGAGAACGTGATTAAAGCTCCCATGGATGTCTTCATGGTTCCTCCCAGTTAAGCTCACGTTCAGAATTGCAGCCTCCAGCCAGCTCAGCTCCCTCTCTTATCAGACCGTCCCTTCTTTCCTCTAACAGAGGACTTTCCCACATTGTCTACCAGCCAATTAGAAAAAGACTCTGTTGCTGCCATAGTCTAGTCCATCAGATGCACTAAAATGAACCCTCCACGTGTTCTTCATCAGCACAGGTGCACTGCCACTTGTGGTCACATCTCTAGGGAACTCGCTGGGGAAATGCTTTTCTCTTAGCCTGTGTCTCTGAGGGACAAATCTGCATAGAGAAATCTGACTTGCTTTGAGAAATCTATTTGAATGTTATGTGTCTTATATAATGCAAAATATTGAAAGACAGAGTAGAAATTCTAAGAAATCATCAAGCTGCAAACTCAGAAAATATAACTATGTGAGTTTATTTTTGAAGTGCTTTCATTTTCCCAAATCAAAATAGATGGCATGTCCCCCAAAGCAATGTTGCCTCATAGCCTCAGAAGAGTTTTCTCTAAAGAACCCACTATCCATCCTGTCATGCTTCCCACTTCCTGGTCAACACTGCTTCACATTTCATACTCCATCATATTTCTCCTAAATACCATGACAGTGTTCTTTCCCCAAGACTCATTGATGAAGTTCTCCAATCCTGTGAGTTTCCAGAATTAGCTCTCTCTTCCAAAACCCCTTTCTCATCCACGTGAATTTCTTGGAATCTTCTGATGACCTCTGTGAGAAAAAATCCAGAGAAGCATAAACATTGTGTGTGCTCAGGGAGTGGTACCAAAAAGAAACTGGTCCTAAAGAACTGATCTAGAGAAATAGTCCCTGGGAAAACAAGACTACCTCACTTCCAAGACCAAGACTTTCCTAATTTCTGTGCAGCCTACTCTTAGATCCACAAAAGGACAAAGAATAAAAGTCATGTGCATCCTCCTCTCCCACCGTGAAAGATTTAAAGACAGCTATAGTGAAGAATATCAACTCAAAATATAAATATATGCATATATATGAAATGTGTTTTTATGTGTGGAAAACTTCTTGATTCTGAGAATCTTCCATTCCATCCTCCACTCCCCATAAAGTAAGAATTCTCAAATTATTCTCTGGGCAAAATTCCATCTGCTGGTGGGAAGGTCAATTTTTGCAATTTTTAGGTGTGACCTTCAGAACTTAATGTGACCATTCATATAAATGACTCTCTTCCATGGATTAACTGTTGCACAGATAAGGCCATCCCTTGTGTAAAATTCCCAGCTCCATCATGTTTTCACAGAATATTGTTTTCCTTATGGCCTAGGAAAACTTCATCTACCATCTTCATGAACTGCAAGTTGCAGGAACCCTAAATACCCAGTGATCATTTTGCAGACAGTGTGTGAGTTATGCTCATTATACTCATTCTGCCTTTAAGGGATGTGCACCTGGGATAATAAATGTATTTGTTATTTTGGGGAAAGTCCTTAGAAATACATGTCAGTGTTCACATGACACCGTAACCTCTGGCTTCCTCCTACAGAAACAGTGAGTGATGTGTGAGTTTCCTGGTAGAAACACAGTGGCTCAGCCTGAGTCTCCCTTCCTGCCCAAGGTCTCAGACATTTACACAAATTGGAACTCTCCATTCAGACATTCTAACCAAATGGACCACAATTTTCTCAGAGCTAAGCTGCAGTTATATGACTGGGCTTGCATTAGACACTTTTTCTTTACCCAGCACAATGGCCCTACAGCGAGGAGGCAGGGGAAAGAATGCTAAACGGGAAGTGAGGAAACCCACTTCCTTTCTTGCCCAGCTTATTCACTACCTAATTGTTCCATACTGTCATCTTGGATACAGTCTCTGATGTGTAAAATTAAGTTGAACTGAAGGATTTCTAAGGGCTCTTCCGACTCTAAATTTCTTTTATACTATATAACAATGCAAATATGTATTGAGGACTGGTTGTACGCGCTGTGGACTGGTGTCAGAGTGGGTGAAATTGCCTGCATCATGGAACCCCAAGACCATTTTCACAAGCACATATGATCTAGTGGGTTTGAGTTTGATCCTAGCCAACACTGAGGACTCGTTGGAAGCAAAGACATCGTTCTTAGAATGAGATCCTATCTGGTCTTTCATTACTTCTATGAGATCAATAATGTATCAAGGGGAACTATATCAATATTAACATGAACTAAAATGGGACTTTATTCACTGACTGAAAACTCCTCACAGGCAGTGGGACCAGGGGACTCCATGGCTGAACCATGAGTAGGCAAGATATTCTTTTGGAGACATATTTCTTACATATATTTATTACATATAACTTATCTATCGTATGAAGAAAAGAAAGAATCTCCAGAATTGAGACAAACTAGAGGAGGCAGATGAGCTTACTAACATGGAAAGCAAGAAGCACTTTTTAAAATATCCCAGTTGCTTTCTGGATTCTGGCTTTTTCCTAAAACTTTAGTTTGGAGTTTCAAAATTTCTAGCCAATTTTTGAGATAATTTCAAAATGGAAATTTGGGGACTTTATTCAAAAACCAAGGAAAAGCTGTCATTAGGTAATGTTTCTAGGGGAGATATTTCTAAAATTCTTTAACTTGGGGCACCTGGGTGGTGCAGTTGGTTAAGCTTCTGCCTTTGGCTCAGGTCGTGATCTCAGGGTCCTGGGATTGAGCTCCACCTCAGGCTCCCTGCTCAGTGAGGAGCTTTCTTCTCTCTCTCCCTGTGCCTACTGCTCTGCCTACTTGTGTGTGCTCTCTTGCTTTCTGTCAAATAAACAAGTAAAAAAACTAAAAAAAAATTAATTAAAAAAATAACATAAAATGCTTTTAACTCTTCATACATACTAGTTTCATGTCTCTGATTTTAATTTTTTTAAGATTTTTTACTTATTTATTTGACAGACAGAGATCACAAGCAGACAGAGAGGCAGACAGACAGAAAGGAGGAAGCAGGCTCCCTGCTGAGCAAAGAGACCGATGTGGGACACCATCCCAGGACCCTGAGATCATGACCTGAGACAAAGGCAGAGGCTTTAACCCACTGAGCCACACAGGTGCCCCTGATATTAATGTTTTAAAGACTTATTTTTTTTTCAACGATCTCAACCAGGTTCAAAGAAAAATGAGGCCAATGTACTGAGGCTTTCAGTCCACCTCATACCCCCACACAGGTATGGGCTTCCAACTATCACCTTCTCCATGACTCTTTCACAACGGATGAGCCTACACTGCCACATCATGTCACCCAAAGCCCACAGTTTTTCTAGGGTTCGCTCCTGCTGTTCGACATTCTGTGGGTGTGAACAAGTGTATAAGGCATGTATCCACCATTATGGTATCATAGAGACTAGGCTCACTACACTAAGTATTCTCTGTGTTCTGTTGATCCCTGCTGCTCTCCTCAACCCTTGGCAACCACAGTCTTTTACTCCCTCCATAGTATTGCCTTTTCCAGAAAGTCAGAGGATCAGAATCATACCCTACGTAGCCTTTTCTGATGGGTGGTATTCACTTAATAAAATGCTTTTAAGGTTCCCCTATCTCTTCACTCCTTCATGGCTCATTTCTTTTTAGCAGCAAATCATATTCCATTGTTTGGATGTAACACCATTTATTTATTCATTTGCTTATTAAAGGACATGCTGTTCACTTCATAGTTTTGGCAAATGTGAACAAAATTGCCCAAAAACACCTGTGTAAGTTTTGTGTGTGGACATAAGTTTTCAACCCTTTGGGTAAAAGGACTCAGGAAGGCCATTGCTAGATCATAGGATAAGAGTATGTTAGTTGTGTAAGAAACTACCAAACCACTTAATTGAAATGTCCATGTAAACACTTTGCATTTGTAGTAATTTCCTGTAGGTATTTACTACACCCTTGGTTGCATGTCAAAGCCCCAGCTAGTCCAAAGCAGGCACAGACAGCACAGGTGGCCCCGCCAACTGCTCAGCTCTCACACAGCCTGCTGTGACCCAGAAACTGAGTCTGCATGTGTTTCTGCCTGAGTCCTGCTGTCCACCTATCTCCCTGCTCAGGCACTTGTTCCCCCACTTATGGGACTCACTTATAAAAGACAGGTACAAAGCTAAAACAAGTATTAATTTCAAGACAGTGAGGGCACAGCATTAAACCAAGGGCAGGGTTCCTTGAGAGAGTGGGAGGCGGTGTAACTGCAGAGTTTCCATGCTCAGGAAGCTGACTTTTCTCCCAGCTTCAGGGAGTCTGCCCATCTATCTCGATCTGAATTTTCAGGGGCACAGGCCTTCCTATCAGTGCCCTTTTCTCAACATAAAAACCAGTGCAGGCTGGAACTCAGTATGTGCTAGAATCTTCCACATGCAAGTTTCAACTTTGGGTTTGGGGTCAACAGTCTTTGTCTCTGGTTACAACAGAGAAGGGGATCATTTAGGGTTGTCCTGGAAGCTTTTGACTCCCGTTTCCAAATTGGGAATGATTTTACATAATCATGAAAAAGGATTCATTCAAAATGGAAGGAAGAACAATGGATTTTCATGGAACATAATGAAAACTTCCATGAGCTCTTCTACACAAGGTGCTATTTAGAAATGACTGAAATGGATACTTCTGTCAGTGATATATGTCAACACATCATACAAACTGATCAAGAAAAATCATTCAGATTTTGTGATTCTACAGTCTTCTAGATGAGATACTCATCTCTCTCTCTCATAGAATAATCTCCAGATTCACTAACATTGGATTCCACCAAGTCACTTATGCTCTAAAATCCTCCCTTTATTCGTGAGTAAAATGAACATACCTATTTACAGTGTATTACCTTACTGAAATAGAAAATATATCTAATGGGACAAGCAGAGTGCCTGGTCCTCAAAAAAATTATTTTATTATATTTGTATTTCCCATAGTGAAAAAGCTAAACACAAACTTAAAAAAAGTTACATTCTCCTTACTATTCTTTGAAAATAAAAAAATCTACACTAACTAAAAAATTCAGTCAGATCCCTCTGTTTGTTCAAGATCTTCTAATTCTTCAAGACATTTCCATTTGACTAATACAAATAATTTATATGCTGACTGCAAGGACATCTGTCTTCCCAGGGTACTGGATATGGGCATCTCTGTCACTTGCTCCAATGCTGCCATGGTAGAGCTTTTTACCAGCAAAGGGCTTTCTGGGGGAAGAAACGGGCAAGGAATGTGAAATCACAACCCCGATGGGTCTAATTTTAGAAGGAAAAACATGCTGTCACATAAATCTGAAAGTCTGGAAATGTGCAAAGGCGGCAGTTGGAGCAAGTGCCCGCCCCAGGGAAGGGCGGGGGCTGCAGCCACAGCTGCAGTTTGGGTGCAGGCTGCAGATCACCAGGGAGCACTGTGCCTCTACCGCACAGGTAGGTGGCTGAGTCTTCCAGTCGGGAGGCCGCGATGTGGAGGGTGCTGGACCGTTCCCTAGTGTTCACTGTGCAATTTAACCTCCCACTGTGCTGCATCCCTGAAGCTATGTAAAACAGCCTGGTGAGACCGCTGCCCCCGGGGTGCTGTCGGAACCACTGCACACTGCCTGGAGTGCTAGAAAAATTGCACTTCAGAGTAGAGCTGGCTCCTTCCTGGAGGCTCAGGGCTGAAGGGCTCTGCTCCACCGTCATCCCTCTCACCCCTGTGTGGAAAGAGAAACACAAACACAAGTGATGTCACCAGGAGGTCAC
>NW_019154088.1:21814715-21833096 GCF_002288905.1 Enhydra lutris kenyoni | reverse complement strand
ACCAGAAAAGAGTGGGATAACTTGTTGTTGTATAAGTACAGTTGATATTCAGGGAAGCCTCTTCTGAGAGGGTCACTTGGCTCTCCATCTGAGTCACTGAGTCTCCATGGGTTTGTCCTGAGGGAAAATAAAAGAGACATGTGTCACCTTATGTATAAAGCTCTTGGAAAAATTACAGTTAAGCATTTTGCTGACACAATGGAAGAAAGAATCCAAATTTTAAGAGGCATTTTACTTACCAAGCATTAAGAGTACCCCAGTCACGAAGACTGGAGAACACTTCATCTTTGGAGTGTCACCTAAATAATGTTCTTCATTCTTACCATGGAGAAGGTTGGAGTGACAGAAATGATCAGTGGACGCCCACATTTCACACGGGAAATGTGATTGTGGTAGGAAGCTCCACCCCCTGGTGGACAGGGACTGAAATGCATGCATATTGGCCAGAATCCTCCCCAAGTCAGCCATCTGTTTCATCCCTGACTTCATGAGGCACATGTCAGTCTTCAGGTGGTTCTTGGAAATCTGAACAACAGCAATCCTGACCTCTCAGGTCTATTTTCTTCTTATTACCCTACCTGATATGGAAATTCTTTAACACACATCCCAGGGAATTTCTGTAGCTGAGAAGACACCCATGTTCTTGAGCATTTTAGAACAGTTTTTTAAAAAAAATATTTTCATATATCCGTTCAGAGCCAGCCAATAATGCAATAGAATGTCATAAAAGAGTTTTAACTTGAAATCAAAGGAGGTAATAAGAAGTCACGTCATTATTCTTCACTTTTCAGACATGCACCCCACATGTGGAACTGTCATTCATTACACGCTCACTGTATATTTGCTAAATTAAACAAAAATAACGAATGAACAGGTTTTGATTGAGAATCACTATTACTAGAATACAATATTTCCTCAGTCCTAAATCATAGCAATTGTAAGGGATGCAATATTTTTAATCAAGGCTTTTTAGGAGGAAAAACCTTACATTATCTTGGGAATAGTCAAATATCCCTGCATTTCAAAATCATTTGAAAAGTGAAAAATATTAACCCTAGCCAGAAAAAAAACCATAATCACAGTTATCTAATCCCTATAGAAATTATTAAGGTAGGAATACCTTGTTCCACCATTTCAATGATTCTAATATAACGTAACATAACTAGTATATGTGAATCAGGCAACAAGTATTAATCATATACTTAGTGGATATCTAGCCTCGAGGATGCTTTTCACTGTTGCTGTGTGTATCATTATGTTGCCATATTTTCATCAAATAATTCTCCTCCATAGGGTAGGGAACCTTGAAGATGTGGATTTGCATCAAATGCCTGTAGTATGATGTAGGATTCCCTTCTCCCCAGCTTTTCAAATTGTTAAAGACATAACAGCTTATATTCACACAGTAGCTGATAGTAAAACCAATGTATCAATGATTTAAAATTACACATATTATGATCCCATCACTAACTCCAGGGCTCATATTTTGCAAGATTGAGACCCACAAGTTTGTAATTTTTTAAACTTTTTTAAAACTCTCCACCATGGTTTTGTCATAGCCAGTCCCACACCGGTTTGTGAGATTTCATTTGTGATAACGTCCCTCCAGCCAAGATGGTCATCAAATATCAGGGGAAAATATATAGAGTCTGCATGGGAAAATGTCCCTGTGACTAAACAAATTTTTAAAAACTGGTCTTTTTCTACAATACACCAAAGACAAAAACAAGCACTTCCTTAGCTCCCATTTTATGATCATTTATTTCTTTAAAACAAAACAAAATAAAAACACTTCTAAGGATTATCAGAATAAAGTTCTGGAGGGGGACACATCTTTGGTAAAGCCCTATAACATTTATCTCCAGACACATAGAGGAAGCTTAGCTCGGGCTATTTCAGGCAGGTGGAAACACACCTCCTTCCCACAATATCCACAAAACTGCCTCTCTCCCTGTTTTAGATCATAGAGGAGACACATTTCCACAGGGCTTCTTCCTACTTAGCCACATGGAAGCCATGACCACCTTCAGAAGCCTGGAGAACAACATGTTTGAGTTCTACGAGATGGAAAATGTCTTCTTATTCTTCAATATAAGGGCTTGGCATCGTGAGGGGAGCCTGACAGGATGAGGAAAGGATTGCTGGGTATGTGCTGCTGTGGCCCCAGAATAAGAAACAGGGGTTTCCTGGTGTAGCAAGTGTGTGGGTCATGTCATAATTCTCATGTCCCAGTGAGAGTCCCGCTACCCTACGTCCTTTTGCATTAAACAACCCTTAACTTGGAAACAATTGAAATTGAATTAGTAAAATTTTATACTGAAATTGAAATGAGGATTGATGGTTTAACTATGCTGTGTTCAATCATTGCATCTGTGATGAATATGGGTGGGTGGCACTTACTTAAAAATACTCCATGTGGGGCACCTGGGTGGCTCAGTGGATTACAGCCTCTACCTTTGACTCAGGTCATGATCCCAGGGTCCTGGGATTGAGCCCTGCATCAGTCTCTCTGCTCAGCAAGGAGCCTCCTTCCTCCCCCTGACCCTGTTTCTGCCTACTTGTGATCTCTGTCAAAAAAATAAATAAAATCTTTAAAAAAATACTCCATGTAATGGATTATGAAAGCAACATATGATTGAGAATCATGTTTCCTCACATTACATGTGCTGCTCTTTCACCTAAGGTAGAAATGAATCACATTGTGATAAGAAGGCAAAGTGTTTAGACATTCATTGTAACTCTTTCAAGGTACCTGTTGTTATGCCAGTGTTCCTCCTCACTACTCTTATCTGCTCAGATGCCTATGTTGAGGCCAAAAGTAGAAAAGTCCAATCATTCTTTGCTGAAGAGTTCAGGTTGCAGCCCTCAGACAATAGACCTGCCACCAAGGTCTTCTCCTTACTGTTCAGTTTCCACATCTCAGCTCTGTTCAGAAAGGCCAGAATAGACACCAGTGTTTGGTCATTAGGTTATCAAGCCTTTGAACTTATGTTTTTCCCTTGCCTTAGCTGAACCACAGTAAGCTTTCATGTTTGTATTTTCAGTTCTAAAGGGAATATACTCTAGGTGACCCTATGCACTTCCACAGAACTTTTGATCATATAATAATTGATTGTAATGGAACTTTCCCTGTGTGAGTATGTTAAAAGTAAGGCTGTGCCTTAATGATATTCCTCCACATCATAGCAAACAGTAAAGATCCATTGCCTATCATTGTCTGTCTCTTGATACAGTAGCCAAGGCTTAACATCCTTGCCTTAACATCACTGTAGCCTCAGCTAAATTGGTTGAACCATCTTCAGAACTTGCATTGTATAAGTCTGCATGAAACACGATGGAACCACATAACATACACACTGGCCTCCTCTCTAAGGGATAGACTATAACTATCTAAAAACGCCCAGCTAGCGAGTAAATGGGAAATATTATTAATTTCTCCTCCTATCACTCAACTTTAATATATTTCTTAATGAAAGGAATCTCATAATTGTGCTTCTGTCATTCAAGAAGTGCTCATGTGTTGGACAGATCTTTTGGACACTCTGGCATCAAATTCCGAATTAATAGATTCTTTAAAAAATAATTTTATGTTAAACATTGAAGAAGACGATATCAGCCTGGTCATGAAATTAGTACTCTAGACCCCTTTAGCAGAAGCAGTGCTAATTCTAGTAGCTAAACTAGTGAATATCTCTTAGGCACGCCATTTAAAAAACAAATATGTAGTCAGTGTCAGGCAATATGTTTTTAATGTAGGACACAGCTTCCAAATATTATAAAGATAATGAAGTTTCTTAACATTTTAACTTTCTTTAACCCTCTCATGCATTCTGTAAGAAGGGACAGAAAATACATGAATTTTTTTGAAGTCTTCATGCTACTCAAAATATTTTTTGCCATAAAGACAAAGTCTCACAATACAAAGGACCCTGTAAAGCAGGGAAACATGAGGAGGTTATTTTACAAACACACCTTTCTAATCAAGGTTCTTATGCAAGAGCCTCTTATAGAACATAAAGACAATTCAATGGAAAAGTTTAACAATTGCATCTTAGATGTAGAAAATTTGGCCCCAATTTTGTAAAGAATCACTGAAAATGACTGATTTCTTTGATCCATGAGAACAAGATATATCAAAGTCAGGATAGCATTCTGATAGAGGCAAATGATCACCAATGAACACTTACTAAAATCTGCCAGAGACAACACATGGCAGTAAGGGCATACTAGATGCAACTTTAAATGAACACTGGTGGGGAAACTTTTCTAGGATAGCAGATGATGGGGTCTTCATTCCTGTCTTGGAACTGATAAAATCCCATACAATCTGGAAACGTGGAATATGGTCTGGAAATCTGTTCCAAGGAAGTATTTGAGTATCTCTAAAAGGATCTTACACAATTTCATTCCCTTCATCATCTATGTGTATGTAATAATAATAGTATTTTATTTACTGCATGGATTGAAGCCCTCTCACATCTGAAAATAACACCAATCACAGAAGTTAAAAATCAACTGGATTTTGGGTACCTGGTTGGTTCAGTCAGTTAAGTGTCTACGTTTGGCTTAGGTCATGATCTCAGGGTCCTAGAATTGAGCCCCTCATTGGGCTCTCTGCTCAGTGGGGAACCTGCTTCTCCTTTTCCCTCTGCTGCTCCCCATGCTCTCACTCTCTCTCTTGCTCTCTCTCTCTCCACTCTGTCAAATAAATAAATAAAATCTTTTAAAAAGTAATCAACTGAGTTTTGTGTTTACTACTGGTGCCATTTCAATTAATCTCTATGTGGAAAACATTTCTCTGGGACAGTTTGGTAAGGTTATCCCTCACATAGAAACTTCACTTTTCCTATCACCCTCATCCCCAATCCTCTCTTATAATGGAAACAAAAAATAGAATATGAAAACTGAAATGAGTTACTGTAGCAGATACACTTGGATTACTGTGGCCTAGTACATGTTAGCTTTAGCCACATCCTTTCTTCATGAAGTCCTGTGCTGTCTTACCATAAACTGTTCCCTGTAGCCCACATAACTCAGAATGTCCCAACCCAACCCTTCACAAACTGACTAGATAAATAAACTCTTGACACTTTTCCTTCCATCCCAGGCAATGATTACTCTCCTGGCCTTTCATTTAATCAGCTCTAAACAAAATCTTGGAGAAACACTGTTATTGAGACGTGTGAAATAACCTTATTAGGCACTTTTTATTACCAGTTCAGCAGATAAACTACCAGAAATGGAACCTTGGCTACGTGTGTACCAACTAGTATGGCATCACGCAGCCTTCATTGACAGGAATGGGAAATGTTGCTCATTAGAGTAACCTTTTCTTTCTTTTTCTTTTTCTTTTTTTAGTAAGCTTCATGCCCAGTGTAGAACTCCACACAAGGTTTGAACTTACCACCCTGAGATCAAGACCTAATGAGATCAAGAGTCAGAGGCCTAACTGACAGCCGCCAAGGTACCCCTCATGTTAGAGATCTTAAACTGAGGTTTCAAGAGAATCGGCAGAAGCAGACAGTTCATGAAAGTGAGTGCTGACCCAAGAAATGTGAAACAAACATCTACAGCATGAAGCAGATAGCTCCATCCAAGGCCATTAAAAGAGATATCAGATATTTGGCAACACTGATGATCATAATCTTCTGTAGATTCTTTTGTTTCTTTGTCCTTTTAGGAATATATTCCCATTTTAATAATACTTACATATTTCTGAATTACCTGACTTTGTTTTTTTACTAATAAAATAACATGAGTATAGCCATTATTCAAGACACTACGTATCCTAATGCTGTAATTCATCTTTACTAAGCCATTGGTAGTGCAAACAAAAGTAAAATATTATTGGACATGTTATTTTGTGCCAACGCCTGGAAAAGCCAAATAATAACCAGACCCCAATTAGAATGACTAAAGGAAATTTTGATCAATAAAATTTGTCTTAAAATGTCAGAAAAATTTAGAATAGAGTTGGTATAATGAGACTTATATGAACAACATGTCTCAATCTGAGTATGTGATATCTAATATGGAGTGCTGGTCCAACACTCCATCGAACCACTCTGTTATTGATTGCTACAGTGTTTCTTTTCTAGAACTATAAATTAAATCTTTAAAGCCATCCAAACATTTGAAATAATAGCTTATTTCTATAAAATAACATAAAGTTTCAAAAAATCAGGACTAGGAAACACTGAGAGTGGCAGCAGGGGTGGAGGACATACCTGTGCCCAAGGCATATGCTTCCTATCACTAAGATGCAGAGTGATTAGGTATCGTGCTCCATTCATATGACGTGTTTAAAGGAGAAAAATATGAAAGAACAAGCAAGATGTATAAAAAGTTATGGATGGGAGAGAGTATGATTACAAAGTTATAGAACAGGGGATTTGTGTGGAGCAATGAAGTTGTTCTCTATCATGATTGTATCATGGTTATATGAATCTATACCAGATATTAAATTTCAATATTCACAGATACAACTGTACATGAAAATAGTCCATTTTTCTATATACTTTCTTTAACAAACATTTCAGACACTGAGAAAGTAAAAGAACTAATGTGGTTTCTATTTTCATGACTCAACTCTGCTTAATATATATATATATATATATATATATATGATTTTCTCATTTTGGAAAAGAAAACATCAGCCATGCCTCAGTGATAAACAAAATGATCACAACAACAACAACAAAAATCGGGTGAAAATGGAGGAAAAAAAACAAAATTAATTACAAATATGATTAAGTTAAGGACCCTCAGATGGGTAGATAATCCTGGATAATATGAGTCCAAACTCAATCACATGTACACTTTTAAGAGAGAAGCTGAGGGAGGCTTGATAACAGGAAAAAGGAAAAATCAGTGAAACCATGGAAGCAGAGCTTGGGTGGTGTGGTCACAAGCCAAAAAATGCCAGCAGCAACCAGAGCCAAAGAGACAAGTTTCTCCCCACAGCTTCTGGAGTGGGTACAGATCTGTTGACATCATGATATCAGCCCTGTGAAAATAATTTCAACTTCTGGCCTTCAGAACAATGGTAGAAAGAATTTCTGTTGCTTTAAGCCAACAAGCCTGTGATAAATTGCCCAGAGATGGTAGGAAACAAATCCGCTAACCTTGATAAATCCTTAAAGCCTGTATGTGTCTGTATCTAAGCTATATATTACTCTGCACACTCTGACTAAACATTTTCTTTTCTTCTGTTGAATACATTCTCACCTAAGTATGATAAAGCAGTTGTTAACAATAACTGTACCCGCTTTCTCTTCCATCTTGGTTTAAGAAGAAATAAAACAGTAGAATATAAGCTATGATTCCCTCTGACTCCTTTTTCAGGCTTGGAAGAAATGGACCTATCAACAGTCACCTTGCTTCTACTAGGCAGGAGCTAGTGGTGTTATCAAATAATCAAAGCTGATTGAGGTATTGGGCTACAGTACTGACCTTTCTTATTCAGATATTTTTAAAAATTTATTTATATATTTGACAGAGAAAGAAAGATAGCAAGAGAGTGAATACAAGCAGGGGAGTGGGAGAGGGAGAAGCAGGTATCCCGCTGAGCGTGGAGCCTGATGCCGGGCTGGGAGGGGTTATGGGGGGGTTGTGGGGGTGTGTTGGGAGGGCTCCATGCTTGGCTTGATCCCAAGACCATGGGATCATGATCTGAGGTGAAGGCAGATACTTAACAACTGAGCCACCTAGGTTCCCTTCTTATCAGATGGTTTAAACTGAATTAAACCTAATGACTTTCCCTAGAAGAACAAACCAGGTAGCTCATAACTGTCAACTATAACTCAGCTAAGAGAGATCATTCTCATCATACCAAATCACTTATGTCCATCCATAGGAAAAATACGAAATATCTAGAAAATAGTTTACCCCTGAGCAGGGGTGGGAGAATTAGGAAATCAAATATTTATGCAAATTCTTTCCTTACATTAATTTAATCTTCATCACTAAAAAATTACTTTTTAAAAACTGAAGAAGTACTATTTAATTCAGTCAAAACATGAAAATAAGACAGGAAAATTTGTAACAAATTATATCTACAATAAATATTAATCTCAATGTCTTCTGTAGTCCACTAGCAAGACGTGAGTAAGGTGCATGATAGATGTGTATAAAATTTTTCCCACATATACCAGGAAGAAATACTTCAATGATAAGTAACAATAAAAATGAAATGGCTAAAATTTAGCTTATTTACCTTAAAACAATTGAGCTTTTTTGAGAAATACATAGATTAATAGAAGGAAATACTATGTACTTCAATAACCAAATACAGACTTTTAGGATTTTATTAATCACAAGTTAACTTATAAATTCATAAATTTAATGAATAAATTTAATTTAATCTCAAAGCCTAAATAAAAATTTTAAATATATAGCAGAATTCACTTTTTCTTTCTTTTTTTAATAAATATCTACTGATGATCAATTATGTACAAAAGTTTGTGCTAATCACCACTGCTACTCAACATAGTACTAGAAGTTAGCGTCAGCAATCAGACAACCAAAAGATATTAAAGCCATCCAAATACGCAAAGAAGAAGTCAAACTATCACTTTTTGAAGATGATATGATATTTTATGTGGAAAACCCAAAAGATTCTACTCCAAATTTGCTAGAATTTGTACAGGAATTCAGTAAAGTCTCAGGATACAAAATCAATGCACAGAAATTGTTACATTTCTATACACCAACAACAAGACAGAAGATAGAAAGATTAAGGAGTCAATCCCATTTACAATAGCACCCAAAACCATAAGATACCTAGGAAAAAACCTAACCAAAGTTGCAAAGAATCTGTACTAAGAAAAGTATAATTTACTCATGAGAGAAATTAGGGAAGACACAAAGAAATGGAAAAATGTTCCATGCTCATGGATTGGAAGAACAATTATTGTTAAAATTTCTATGATACCTAAAGCAATCTACACATTTAATACAATCCCTTTCAAAATCCCATCCATTTTTTTCAAAGGAATGGAACAAATAATCCTAAAATTTATACGGAACCAGAAAAGACCAAATACCCAGAGGAATGTTGAAAAAGAAAGCCAAAGTTGGTGACATCACAATTCCAGATGTCAAGCTCTATTACAAAGCTGTCATCATCAAGACAGTATGGTACTGGCACAAAAACAGACACATAGATCAATGGAACAGAATAGAGAGCCCAGAAATAGACCCTCAACTCTATGGTCAACTAATCTTCAACAAAGCAGGAAAGAATATCCAACAGAGAAAAGACAGTCACTTCAACAAATGGTGTTGGGAAAATTGGACAATCGCATGCAGAAAAATGAAACTGGACCATTTCTTTACACCACAAACAAAAATAGGCTCAAAATGGATGAAGGACCTCTGTGTGAGAAAGGAATCCATCAAAATCCTTGAGGAGAACACAGGCAGCAATCTCTTCGACTTCAGCCACAGCAAATTCTTCCTAGGAACATCCCCAAAGGCAAGGGAAGCAAAGGCAAAAATGAACTATTGGGATTTCATCAAGATCAAAAGCTTTTGCACAGCAAAGGAAACAGTTAACAAAACCAAAAGACAACCAACAGAGTGGGAGAAGATATTTGCAAATGACATATCAGATAAAGGGCTGGTACCCAAAATCTATAAAGAACTTTTAACACTCAACACCCAACGAACAAATAATCCAATCAAGAAATGGGCAGAGGACATGAACAGACCTTTCTGCAAAGAAGACATCCAGATGGCCAACAGACACATGAAAAAGTGCTCCACATCACTCAGCATCAGGGAAATACAAATCAAAAGTACAAGAGATACCACCTCACACCAGTCAGAATGGCTAAAATGAACAAGTCAGGAAATGACAGATGCTGGCAAGGATGCGGAGAAAGGGGAACCCTCCTACACTGTTGGTGGGAATGCATGCTGGTGCAACCACTCCGGAAAACAGCATGGAGGTTTCCTCAAAAATTTGAATAAGAGCTACCCTACGACCCAGCAATTACACTACTGGGTATTTAGCCTAAAGATACAAATTTACTGTAGTGATCCAAGTGGCATGTGCACCCAAATTTTATAGTAGCAATGTCCACAATAGGCAAACTATGAAAGAACCTAGATCCTAGATGTCCATCAACAGGTGAATGGATAAAGAAGAGGTGTTTTATATATATATATATATATATATATATATATATAAAACACAGTATTCCAGTATATATATACGGGAATACTATGCAGCCATTAAAAGAAATGAAATCTTGCCTTTTGTGACCACATGGATGGAACTAGAAGGTATTATGCTGAGCAAAATAAGTCAATCAGAGAAAGGCAATTATCGTATAATCTCCCTGATATAAGGATGTTGAGAAGCAACATGGGGGGTTTGGGGGGTAGGAAAGGAATAAATGAAACAAGATGGGAACAGAAGGGAGACAAACCATAAGAGACTCTTAATCTCACAAAACAAACTGAGGGTTGCCGGGGGGAAGGGAGGGTAGGGAGAGGGTGGTTGGGTGATGGACATTGGGGAAGGTACATGCTATGGTGAGTGCTGTGAAGTGTGTAAACCTGGCAATTCACAGACCGTACCCCTGGGGCTAATAATACATTACATGGTAATAATAATAAAAAAATAGTTTGTGCTATATAAGATACAACTTTTACTTCTAAATTATGAGTGTAAATGTGAACACATACTAACAAAATTTGAAAAGAGTCTAATCCTCAACTCATATTCTTGAAGAAATCACTTCTTTTAATTTCCTTCAAAAATACAAACAATATGTACCATCGCTGGGCTCTAAAGAAAATTCCAACTCATATTTTCTCAATAAGAAAATAATCAGAATGCATAGAAAGGGCTGTCAAATTTTACCAGAAATATAGAAGAAGAAGAAAATTTAAAACAGAATTGTGAATTCTGAAAATCTCTCACAGAGCTATTAAAAAGCAGGTGTTGGAGGAGGAGACTTAAAATTGAGAATACTCAATTCATGATACAACATTAAGTGAAAAAAAATCAGAATCCTACTTACATTAGATTTAAGAAGAGAGCAAACCAAACATTAGTAATAAATTATCTGGGTACAGAATTATCAATTTCACTATTTATATTTTACATATTTTCTGTGTTTAGCATGTAATGTTTTATAACAAGGAAAAAGTGATTTTTGTAACATTTGAAAGACAAGAATTAAAAGTTTATCCGTAATAGGCTGTGCTAATGTATTAAAAATTATTTGTATGACAGGGTTCTGAATAGCAAATGTAAAGTCATCTTTAAAACCCAGATTTCACAATAAAACATTACTAATTGCCTTCAAGAATCCATGAAGCATCAGTCATCTAACAAAATGCTCTAACTCTGTCCAGGTCATCATTAAATTACTTTTCCTCTTATATGCTTTTAATTTCTAATACGTTAGCTTCCACTTGTGGATAAACAACAGCACAAAAGCTATCCTTGAAGGTCTATGTCAAAAGACAGGTACTGCCCCAGTACCAGGTTTCAGTGCAGGCAGCAGGTGCCTGGGAAGCAATGTGTGCTTGCTTCTGCTGTGCAGAAGTACACAGCTGAGTCTTCAGGCTGGGTGTCTCTGATGTGCAGGGAGAAGCGTTTGGCCGTCCTATTCAATAAAACAGTGAGTCTTTGGTCTTCTTTTGTGGCCACAGTTGAAAGAATGTATGTAAGGAGCAGGGGACCTTTTCCAAGTTCTTGCTTATACCAAGGGAAGAATTCTGAGGCCCTGTCTGAATAACTGCAGCTGATAACAGAGCTGCTTCCCTCCTGGACACTCAGGGTAGAAGGATGCTGCTCCACATTCTCTCCCTGGCTGAACCCTGTGCAGAAGGAAAACGTCAGAGAAAGGAGAAGAGATTCCAGGTTATTATGCTTCAGAATTCTGTTTTTCTACATTAAGTGGAGGAGACCTGAGTAAAGCCAATCTTGAGTTCTGAAGAATATCCCCTAATATACTCTGAACTCACAGTTCAGTTGCAGCCACGAGAATGTGATTAAAGCTCCCATGGATTCTTCATGGTTCCTCCCAGTTAAGCTCACGTTCAGAACTGCAGCCCCAGCCAGCTCAGCTCCTTTTCTTATCAGGGCATCCCTTCTTTCCTGTAACAGAGTAACTTCCCACATTGTCTACCTACCAATAAGAAAAAGACTCTGCTGCTGCCATAGTCTAGTCCATCAGACACACTAAAATGAACCCTCTACCTGTTCTGCATCAGCACAGGTGCACTGCCATCTTGTGGTCACATCTCTAGGGAACTCACTGGGGAAATGCTTTTCTCTTAGCCTGTGCCTCTGAGGGACTCACAAGCATCAGAGCAGCAATCAGTAAAGCAAATTAATCAAATTTTAATCAGAAATGGATCTGGATTTGTCAAATGTCTTTTCAGTACCTATTGAGATGCCATCCCAAATTGCTTATCGGCTTCTTGTCAATCTCTTTATTTATTATTTATTGTGACAATTTATTGATAAATTGTCACAATAAAATATAAAGAAAATGTAATTTTCCCATTTTGCAAATAATTAAACATAGCTCCCAAGTATCAAGAAATTTGTGTCAGAGCTAATAGTTTAGAACACAGAGCAGGATGATATCAAAAACCTGTTCTCAGTTTTTTCCACCGTTAATTGTCAGAGAAAATGTTTATTCATTACATCTGTGACAGAAGTGGGTGGGTGGCACTTACCATAACAATTCTGTATGTAATGGATCATGAACACAATGTAAGGTTGAGAATCATGTATCCTCACACTCTATATGCTGCTCTTTCACTGAAGGTAAAAATAAATCATGTTATGATAAGAAAGCAACTGTTTACAAAGAAATGGGAAGAGTTTCCATGCTCATGGATTGGAAGAACAAATATTGTGAAAATGTCTACACTTCCCAGAGCAAGCTATAAAGTCAATGCAATCACTAACAAAATACCATCACCATTTTCACGAAGCTGGAATAAACAATCCTAAAATTTGTATGGCACCAGAAAAGACCTGTAATAGCCAAAGAAAAGTTGAACAAGAAAACCAAAACTGAGAGCATCAAAATTCCCGACCTCAAGCTCTGTTACAAAGCTCTAATCATCAAGACAGTATGGTACTGGCATAAAAACAGACACATAGATCAATGGAACAGAATAGAAAGCCCAGAAATAGACCTTCAACTCTATGGTCAACTAATCTTTGACAAAGCAGGAAAGAACACCCAATGGAAAAAAGACAGTCTTTCAACAAATGGTGTTGGGAAAATTGGGCAGCCACACACAGAAAAATGAAACTGGACAATTCCCTTACCCTACACACAAAAATAGACACAACATGGATGAAAAACCTAAATGTGAGACAGGAATCCATCAAAATCCTTGAGGAGAACACAGGCAGCAATCTCTTTGACCTCAGCCCAGAAAATTCTGACTAGACAAGTCTCTAAAGGCAAGGGAAGCAAGGGCAAAAATGAACTATTGGGACTTCATCAAGATGAAAAGCTTTTGCACAGTGAAAGAAACAGTCAACAAAACCAAAAGGCAACCTACAGAATGGGGGAAGACTTTTGCAAATGACATATCAAATAAAGGGTTAGTATTCAAAATCTATAAAGAACTTATCAAACACAACAACCAAGAACATATAATCCAGTCAAGAAATGGACAGAAGACATAAACAGAAATTTCTCCAAAGAAGAGATACAAAGGGCCAACAGACACAAAAAAATGCTCACCATCACTCAGCATCAGGGAAATACAAATCAAAACCACAATGAGATAGCATCTCACACCAGTCAGAATGGCTAAAATGAACAAGTCAGGAAATGACAGATGTTGGCAAAGATGCATAGAAAGGGGACTCCTCCTATACTGCTGGTAGGAATGCAAGCTGGTGCAGCCACTCTGGAAAACAGAGGTTCCTCAAATAGTTGAAAATAGAGCTACCCTATGACCCAGCAATTGCACTCCTAGGTATTTACCCCAAAGATATAAATGTAGTGAACCGAAGGGGCACCTGCACCCGAATGTTTATAGCAGCAATGTCCACAATAGGCAAACTATAGAAAGAATCTAGATGTCCATCAACAAATGAATGAATAATGAAGAGGTGGTGTATATATGCAATGTAATACTATGCAACCATCAAAAAAATGAAATCTTGCATTTGTGATGAGGTGGATGGAAATTTTCAGGTTATTTTTATCCCTTTAGAGGTACTTTCCCACTTTAATGGTAAAATATTATGTGTTTCTGATTATTCTGATTTTTTTCTCTTACTAATAAAATAACTTGCATGGGTATGGCCTTTATTTGACACAATACCCACCCTATTGCTATAGTTCAGCTCTGCACAGACATTGTGAATGCTACAAGTGTAAGAATTTTTGGATATGTTATTTCATATCAATTCCTGGAAAAGCCAAATAATAATCATACTCTAATGGGTATGGCTAGAATGAACCTTCATTAATGAAATTACTCTCAAAATATGAGAAAGTATCTATTGATAAAAATTTAGAATGGAGTTTGTATACAGAACTTGTATACAGAACATGACTCCACTTGATTATATGAGATGATCCAAACTTCAACACCAATTCTGCATTATCAATTGCTAAATATATTTTGTAGAACTATAAATCAATTGTCTAAAGGAATTCAAACACTTGAAATGATGAACTATTCCTATGAAAATAACTTCAAAGTTCAAAACCTCAGGGGTAGGAAGCACTGAGACAGGTGACAAGGGTGAGGTCATACCTGTGCCCTGTGGCATGTGCTTCCTCCCACCAAGGCACACAGTACTCAAAAGACTATGGGTTGTATGCTCCCACCATTCTGATATTTTTAAAAACACACAATAAGAATAGACTAATGTTTGCAAGGAGTGGGGAATATGGAAATGTGAGATAGCGTTAGACTAGCTCAAGGGAGTTTTGGGGGGTAATGATACTATTCTGTGTCATGATCTTGTATCATTACATGATCTATATACAATGTAAGAAAATTCAAAATTCACAGAACTGCACATCAAAAATAGTCCATTTTCCTAATAATTATTTTAAAATAAAAAATTCAAACACTGAGATCAAAATGGCAAAATAGAAATTTTCTACCATCTCCACCCCTCCCCAAGACTACTGATTTTCAAAATCATACATTAAACTAAAAAGAGTGCCTCTGAAAAAGTCCAGCAGAGAACACAAAGCACACTGTGGAACAACAACAACAAAAAATATGAATTTGACATATTAAGGATGGCACGAAGAACAATTTCACTATCCTTCTTCACCCCTGCACATGGCACAGCTCCCAACCAAGAGGAACCTTCCAACCTGTGATTTCCCCATAGAGGGACGTGGGAATAGGTGAGTGAATATATGCCGCTCGAGGTCTGGAGGATGCTCCCAAAGAGGGACCTCTTTCTAGCCCCATCCAGAATACTTGAACTGTACTGCCACTAGGGAGTGGGGTCCTCCTAGCAGAACAGCACCCAGGGCTCTTGGAGGGCAGTAAAACATCATGCACCCTACACACCATGGCACAGCCTCCTTCAGGAATCTGCCCGTGACCCACTGGAGATGGCCTGCCTGCAAACCCCCACAAATGGTCCATGAGCACACATAACACTCAGTCTCTCACCCACACATCATCCCACCCTGTGGCCTCCCACCAGTGCACACAGGATAGCAATAGCAGGGAGCTTTTGTAAGCGGCTAGTGAGCATGCGCAGAAGAGTAGACCCACTCTCCCGGATTGGGAGAAATCATGCAAATTCAGTCAGCACCGTCCTAAAGAAAGGAAGCAAAAAGGAGACTCTCAGCACCCAGTCTGGCTTCACAGGATCAAGAGAAGGCCTAAAACTTTGTATTACCTTGTCCCAGGACGTAGGAAACAAATATACCAAACATGTTGAAGGTTTAAACCTGAATGTTTCTGGATCTGAGACTCAGTGCACACTCAGGCTAAAATACTTCTTTTCTTCCACTGCATCAATTCTCACCTCAGTATGATCAAGCATTCAAACCTGTAAGAACTGCACCCTTTCTCTTGCTTCTAATTGATTTAAGAGGAAACATGAATAATATAGAAGCATGCTTCCTTCTGACTCCATAATCAGGCTTGGAGGAAAGGCATGAATCAGGAGTCGTCTTCCCTCTACTGCACAGGAGCTGGCGGTGTAAGGAGGGAAAGTAGCCCACTGACGTGTTGCGCTACAGTTCTAACCTCCTTTGGTCAGATGTGATAAGCTGAATTTAGTCTGGGGACTTCTCCAGGAAGAGAAAGCCATTTACCAAATACCTGGCAACCATAACGCAGCTAAGAGGAACCACTGTCACTCTGTTTATTATATCCATCCGAACAATTCTAACAATTATAACATCCACCCTAACAATTATATCCATCATTATTTAGGAAGACTGGGAGGGACCTTGAAAGGAGCCTACTACTCTTGAGCAGGGATGGGAGAATGAGGAAATTAAATATTTACTCAATTTGTTTCATTCCATTGATTTCTCTGCAGCACTAGGGAATTTCTTTTTAAATAACTGTTGTGATTCATAATGTTGTATCAGTCAAACGTGAACGTGGAGGGAGGTTGGTAGCACGTCATCTCTACATTAGCCATTAGTCCAAATACCTTTGTGCAATCTACTAATAATAGTAAGGTAGCTGACACATGCACACAAAAGTTTTCCCATATACCTCAGAAAGAAAGGCTTTCATTATGATAACAAAAAATTACAAGTTCAAGAATGAATTGAATAATCTTCTAGCAGCAGAGCATCATTATGAAAGAGAGACATGAAAATGGAATGAAACAGTATGTTCTCAATCAAATAATCACATATATACTTTAAGGAGTTTTATTTTTCACAAATCAATTTATAAATATAATTCAAGCAGAAACCTTAAATTAAAATTATGAGTCAGTAACAGAATAATCCTTTCTTCTCTAGCATCTACTGATAATCAATCATGTGGAAAAGATTGTGCTAGGCACTGCAAATATAGCACTAAATAAATATAAAATTCTGTCTTCTAAATCCTCTGAGAGAATTATTGTGACAGATATGGACAGAATTTGTAAACAAGAATATTTTTCTGAGATTGATCTGAAGCTCACATTGTCAAATTTTCTTAATTTCCCTCAAACGCACAAATAACACACACCATCCCTGAACACTTATGGAAATCTCATAACACAATTTCTGAACAAGAAAGTGATGAAGACACATGAAATGGCTGTGATATTTTGCCCCAAATAAAGGGGAACAAAGTGAAAATGCAACTGTAAATAATTAAAATATCTCACAGAGCTACTGTAAAACACAGATTAAATGAAAACAAAAAATAGAATTAAAACAAAGGAGATGATTGAGGTAGTGACTTGAGGAAGTGGGGAATACTCAAATCAAAACACATGAGGTGAAAAAATCATGATCTTGATTATAATAAGAATTTCTGAGACTAAAAGGAATATTAGCAATATTACATGATTACAGAATTATGACATTTATATTTGCATCTTAAATCCTTCTATATTTAGCATGTAATGTCTTAGAATCAGAACAATCATAATTGCTACTTTTGAAACACAATATTTAAGTGACCATCGATAATAAGAATTGTGAAACTGGTACTGAAGAGTTATTTATAGGAGAGGAATCTCAATAGCAAATGTAGAGTTCCTCAATGCCTGAATTTCAAAATAAAACATTACTAACTCCATTCAAGAATCCATTAAGCACTAGTCATCCAACAAAGTGTTCTAACCCTTTTTGGGTTATTGTCATCATAATAGTTATATAATTTGTTTTTAATGTCTAAAATATTAGCTTCTGGGGTAACTGGAAGATGGCATTAGGTGGGCATGTGATGTGGTGTGATGAGAACTGAGTGTTACATGCAATGGATGAATCATTGAACACTACCTTTGACACAAGTAATGTCCTATACGATAGCTAACTGAATATAAATTTTAAAAAATAATAAAATATTAGATACCACGTACAGAAAAACAATAGGACAAAGCCTATCCTTGAAGGTATATGTCAAAGGACAGGGGGCTGCCCCAGTCCCAGGTTTGAGTGCAGGCAGCAGGTGCCTGGGAAGCAATGTGTGCTTGCTGTGCAGAAGTACACAGCTGAGTCTTCAGGCTGGGTGTCTCTGATGTGCAGGGAGAAACATTTGGCCATCCTATTCAATAAAACAGTGAGTCTTTGGTCTTCTTTTGTGGCCATTTGAACGAATGTATATAATAAGGAGCTGGGGACCTTTTCCAAGTTCTTGCTTATACCAGGGGAAGTAAGTCTGAGTTACTGTCTGAATAACCGCAGTTGATAACAGAGCTGCTTCCCTCCTGGACACTCAGGGTAGAAG
>NW_019154088.1:21808199-21811715 GCF_002288905.1 Enhydra lutris kenyoni | reverse complement strand
GTGTGGAAAGAGAAACACAAACACAAGTGATGTCACCAGGAGGTCACTGATGCAGTTTCCAAACTTGCAAAATATCCTAAGACACACCGCTGAGGTTGTAGGACCCACTCGGAGTTCCCCCCACCACTGTGGGCTGTGGGATGTGGACTCCACCCGAGTACCCATGAGGAACGCCCCCACTCACAGCAAACCTGGATGCACAGGAGCCCCAGGAGAGCTCCCCAATGTCTCCTCATGATTCCTTGTCTACGTGATGAGGTACTTCTGCCTACTGTGCAGAGTGTAGAGTCTTGGATTCAGAGAAACTGTGTCTTACAGTCAATCCCTTTCAACAGAACCACCGAGCACCAATCACACCTCAGCCCTGTCATTCACAGAACTCCAGACTCCACCCACAATGGCCCAGGACAGGGCACAGTTATGTCTCCAAAACTGTGCTGGCCAACAGTCAGGGAGGTAAGGGCAATACTTCTAACATAGGAGGATAAATGTTTTTTTTTTTTTTCTTAAAATACTTTAAGTAAGAGATTCGTGGGTTAGTGTATGAGTAAAGGTGAATGATATTTCTATAAGAGTCAGTGCCTAGGGGGTTACCTAGAACTTCGAAGAATCATATGAAAGAGTGACACCATTCCCCTAATTGCACAGTCTGACAGACAATGTGAGAATTCAATTATATAAAAATACGGATAAGGGAAAAGTATCTGATACCATGTATTGTGTATTGCAGAAGTAAATACACGTTCTTGAAATTAAGAGAGCTCCAGAAATGAAACAGACAGTTACCATCTGCATAGAAAATTATTCCAACCACAATTTTCTTGGTGAAAAATAGGATGTAGGATACCGTTCTCTCTCAGATAACTTTCGCATCTCCATCTCTCCTGTGCAATTCATGGACCCTGCACATCCACACAGCTGAGCCTGACTGGGCCACTTGTTGCTGTTCAAAGTCAATGTTGTTTTCTCCCTTTCCTTCTCTTTGTGTTCCTTATTGTTTCCTCTCCTCTTCTTCTCTTCATTCTTGTTCTCTCCACTTTCAGCAGAGATAGATGAAAAGGTAGAATATCTGGGATATTGAGATAGTTCCAAGGCCAGTAAGGTGGGAGATTTTATTCATAACAATTGACAACAGGTAATGGGATTTTTCTGTTGAGTTTCCAGGCTCACAATACCCAGAAATAATCCTATCCTGGTACCTATGAGGAATTATCTGTATGATGGATTTCTAGAGACATGGCCTCCAGAAGTCTGAAGTTGACATGAAATGGCAGAACTGAAAACCTGAGGTGAATTTTACACAGACTCTGTCCCCTGTCTTCCTTACCTTTGCTATCTATATTTGGACTGGCTTGCATGATTTCTGTTCTCTCTTTAACTGTTCAAGGTTGGACCCTCAGAAAGTCTTTGTTTCTTTTAAGGTCTAGAGTGCCCCCTAGGGTACTGACAAGGTTGGCAAAAACACTTCAGATCCCAGCCCCATTCATTCCAGGCTTCCTGATGAAGAAAAAGCAGATGGTCAGAAAGGAAGATAACTGCTTAGACTGAATGTGGATTGCAAGTGAACCAAATCCTACTTTTAAAATGGAATTGCATGGAAATTAGTGTCAGAAAATAATTTAGTAAGTCTCATCCTGTGCTACTTATTTAATTTCTTTACCTTAGTCAAAAAATATAAATATTTCTTGAGCTTTTAGTTTCAGTGGGGTAATTTACTAGATGTTTAGAATATATAAAAGTGTAATGGAATATTATTCAGCCCATAAAAAAGAGTGAAATCTTGCTATTTGCAATGACATGGATGGAGCTAGGGAGTATAATGATGAGGGAAATAAGTCAGTCAGAGAAAGAACAATACTATATAATGTTACTCATACATAATTTAAGAAACAAACCAAACAAGCAAAGGGAAAAAAATAAGACAGAGAGAGATAAATCAAGAAACAGATTCTTAATTAGAGAGATCAAAGTGATGGTCACCAAAAGGGAGAGGGTTAGGGTATGGGTTCAATAGTTGAGGGGATGAAGCAGTGCTCTAGTCCTGATGAGCACTGGGTGTTCTGTGGAAGTATTGAATCACTATATTGTACACCTGACACTAAGATAACACTGTATATTAACTAACTGGAATTTAAATAAAAACTGTGAGTGAAGTGAGATACCGCCTCATACCAGTGAGAATGGCTAAAATTAACCAGTCAGGAAGTGACAGATGTTGATGAGGATGCAGAGAAAGAGAAACCCTCCTACATTGCTGGTGGGAATGCAAGACTCTGGAAGTCAGTAAGAAGTTTCCTCAAAATGTTGAAAATAGAGCTACCCTATGACCCAGCAACTGTACTACTGTGTATTTACCCTAAAGGTACAAATGTAGGGATCCAAAGGGGCACATGCACCTCAATGGTTACAGGAGCAATGTCCACAATAGCCAAACTGTGGGAAGAGACTAGATGTTCATCAACAGATGAATGGATAAAGAAGATGTGGTATATGCCATCAAAAGAAATGAAATCTTCCCATTTGCAACAATGTGAATGGAACTAGAGGGTGTCATGCTGAGCAAAATAGGTCAATCAAAGAAAGACAAATATCATATGATCACAGTGATATGAGGAATTTGAGAAACAAGACAGGATCATAGGGAAAGGGAGGGAACAAATGAAATAAGACGAAACCAGAGAGGGAGACAAACCATAAGAGACTCTTAATCTCAGGAAACAAACCAAGGGTTGCGGGAGAGGAAGGGGGTGGGAGGGATGGGATGATGGGGGGTGGAAATTGGGGAGGGTATGTGCTATGGTGACTGCTGTGAATCGGGTAAGACTGATGAATCACAGAACTGTACCCCTGACACAAATAATACATTATATGTTAATTTTTTTTAAAAGTCTGGAGAAGCAGTAACATTAGGCCAAGAAATAACAATAAGTGCATTTAATTACCCAAACTTAGATGGACAGAATGTAAAAAGAGTTGGTGGTGAGATTTTCACAAAGGACAAAGGACTATTTCTTAGAACAGGCAGTTCACAAGCAGAAGAAAGGCACTCTTTTGACTCTTGCATTAAGAGCTGATTCAGAAGGTAATGATAAATGAGCCTGAAACCAGTTAAAATGAATCTTTTCTGAAAGTGAAAAAAAAAACCTGTGAATGAATGAAAGAATGAATGAATTAGTGAATTTTTAAAAGAATATATGAAAGGAGATAACACACTAATTTACAATCTCTGGGTAAAAACAAAAACTATACATAACTGTAATAGGGTCAAGGAGCAGGACTCAGAGGAGTGAAAACTAAAAACTACCTGATCCCAGAGGAGGGAGAAATGCTTGTACTTCAGGTGCCTGGACAAAATGTTATATAGAAGTTGACCATTCTCTCCTTTCCCCTTTTTGGTGACAAGAATAGAAGGGAATATGCATAAACCTTTATGAAGGGTTTCATGACTTTTTATTACTTTTAACAAAAGCAGGAATTTGTGAATATATGAATTATTAAAGTCATTATTACCTATAG
>NW_019154088.1:21803727-21808156 GCF_002288905.1 Enhydra lutris kenyoni | reverse complement strand
GACAGTATTTTATTTAGACTTTCTTATAACACAAATAAACATTTTGGGTATACCTTTCTGTAAGTCCTCCTCAAATAAATAAGTCATTAAAAATACTTAGAAAACAAAGAAGATTGCAACCATATTGGCAAAGTGATGCAGTACAATACAGACATTGCTTTATTCTATTATGTTTTTTCTTATGTTCAGTTAGCCAACATATAGTACATCATTAGTTTTTGATGTGGTGTTCAAGGATTCATTAGTTTCATATAACACCCAGTGCTCATCACAACACATGCCCTCCTTAATACCCATCACCTAGTTACCCCACCCCTCCATTCTGTAACCCTTGGTTTGTTTCCCTGAGTCCAGAGTCTCTCAAGGTTTATCTGCCTCTCTGATTTCTTCCCATCCAATTTTCCCTCCTTTCCCCTGTGGTCTTCCAGGCTATTCCATATGTTCCACATACCAGTGAAACCATATGATAATTGTCTTTCTCAGCTTGATTTATTTCACTTAGCATATTCCCTTCTATGTCAGTGCAAATGGTAGGTATTCATCTTTTCTGATGGCTGAGTAATATTCCATTATATATATGAACCATATCTTCTTTATCCATTCATCTGATGAAGGACATCTAAGCTCCTTCCACAGTTTGGCTATTGTAGACATTGCTGCTATGAACATTGGGGTGCCTGTGCCCCTTATTTCACTACACCTTTATCTTTAGGATAAAAATCTAGTAGTGCAATTGCTGGGTTGTACGTTAGCTCTATTTTTAATGTCTTGAGGAACCTCTAAACTATTTTCCAGAGTGGCTGTACCAGCTTGCATTCCCAACAGTGTAAGAGGGTTCCCCTTTCTCCACATCATCACCAACACTTGTTCTTTCCCGTCTTATTAATTTTTGCCATTCTGACTGGTGTAAGGTGGTATCTCACTGTGGTTTTGATTGGTATTTCAATGATGGTTGGTGATATTGAACATTTTTTCATGTGTCTGTTAGCCATTTGTATGTGTTCTGGGAGAAATATCTGTTATTTCTTCTGCTCATTTTTTGACTGGATTATTATGTTTTGGATGTTGTGTTTGAAAAGTGCTTTATAGAACTTGAATACCAGCCTTTTATCTGAAATGTCATTTTCAAATATCTTCTCCCATTCCGTGGGTTGCCTCTTACTTTTGTTGACTGTTTCCTCTGCTGTGCAGTAGCTTTTTATCTTGATGAAGTCCCAGAAGTTCATTTTTGCTTTTGTTTCCCTTACCTGTAGAGACTTATCTTGAAAGAAGTTGCTGTGACCGATGTTGAAGAAGTTACTCTGCAGATGTTCTCCTCTAGGATTTTGATGGATTCCTGCCTCACATGTAGGTCTCTCATCCATTTTGAGTTTATCTTTGTGTATGGTGTAAGAGTGTGGGCCAGGTTCATTCTTCTGCATGTGACTGTCCAGTTTTCCCAGCACCATTGATTGAGAAGACTGTCCTTCTCCCATTGTACATTCTTTCCTGCTTTGTCAAAGATTAGTTGACCATAGAGTTGAGGGTCCATATTGGGGTCTCTACTACTTTTTGCACTACATTGCTGACTCCTTTGCATTCTCCAGTTCCCTGATTTGTGGCTCTCTGTGAGACATTACAAAACAGGAGTTAGAGAAATCTACAGGATTTTCCTCCCATATCACCTATCAATCTGTATTGTTAGGAAACATCAGTGCAAGAGCATTTTCCCTCACCATATTTCCTGGGCACTGAGAATGATCTCACTTGAGTTCTTACCGTCAGAAAGCCAACTGAGCTATTTATCTGGCCAAAATATGAACCTCTTCCTCCATTCTGTTTCTGTCCCCAGCCCTTATGTTGAATATCAGTCTGTGTCTATCACCTGATTTACTAGAAAAGAAACCACGGCAAAGGTGGCTGGCCTCTCTTTTCCTTGCCCAGGTACATGTGTTCCTCCTCCTTTCTTCTTTTCCATTCTTTCTCTAATAAACTCTGCTCTGCACTAAAGCTCTCCCACCACCTCTCCTGCTTATACTCTGTCAGGAAGGTATTTGACAGAGGCCACCTTCTCAGGCACACTGTGTGTATCTAGAAGTGTCATAGACACAGCAACACACACCAGGGTGGCCTGAACAACTTCTCAGCCTGGAATTTCACCACAAAGATGAACAAGAGACTAATTCATCCATAACTGTTTGTTTATTTTAAAGATTTATTTATTTTGGAGAGAGAGAGAGAGAGTCAGTTGGTGGGGGACAGAAGGACAGGAAGAAAGAGAGAGAAGCAAATTCCAACCCAGCATGCAGGGAGTCTGATGTTGGGGCTTGATCAAACAAACCTGAGATCATAACCTGAGCAGATCAAGAGTCAGACACTTAACCTACTGGGCACTCCAAGACCACTTCATTGTTGTGTAATTCTACCTTGAAATTAGTTACACCCTGGCTGAGGAACTCTTGGCATTGAACTGGTTTTAATATCACTAAAGAACACTTGGGATTGGGGAATGTTGCTGCTGGTTCCTACGCTCTAGTCATTTGTATGATTTTGTACCAACCAGACACTGACAGACAAACAACAGATTGTGCTGGAACCAGACTGCATCAGGAAAAGACACTCAGCTTCCAGGGCCCTGTTCTGCTCAGAAGTTGTGCTCAGGTCCCCCTGCAGTCCCCATCACTGTGTCACTCAGGGCACAGTAGTACACAGCTGAATCTGAGGCTTGCACTGAGCCTTACTCCAAGTGGAAGGATTTCGATCTGCCATTAAAAGTGGCTTCAAATCCTTTGTTGCTTTTCTTCTCCTTGTCCCTCATGCCTTTCAGGAGGAGCTGTAGACATTCACTGGGATACTGGACATACCAGAAAAGAGTAAGGGACCCTGATGCTGAATAAGTGCAGTTCACATTCAGAGAAGCCTCTTCTAAGAGGGTCACTTGGCCTTCCATCTGAGTCACTGAGGCTCCACAGGTTTGTCCTGAGGAAAGAGAAAGGAAATCTGTGTCACCTTGGGCATAAAACTCATGGATAAATAATAGTTAAAGGTTTTGCTGACACCATGGAAGAAAGAATCCAAATTTTAAGAGGAATGGTACTTACCAAGCATTAAGAGTACCACAGTCACGAAGCCTGGAGAAAACTACAGGAGAAATATTTTTGCATTTTATGTTACACAGGAATATTGGCACCGTAGTAAGGGAAAATATTTCATAGAATGATATTGAATGGCTGTTATTAATACATAATTTACATAACAATAAAGTGCAGCAAGTTCAACAATTCTATAGGATTTGATGTATGTATGTATTTATGAAGCCATCACTACAGTTGAGAAAATGAACACATACATCACCCCAAAATTTCTTCATGTCACTTTGTAATCCTTCTCTCAACCCTCCTCATCCCCATTTCTAGGGAACCTTTCTGTCAGAAATTAGTTTGCATATTTTATAATTTGCAAAAAAGAAATCATACGTATCTTTTGCCTGGATTCTTCTCAGCATAAATATTTTGAGATTCTTCCGTAGTCATATTTATCAAGACTTTGTTTCTTTCTGTTGCTGTGTACTACCCCATCATATGCCTATAAAACAACTTGTCTATTCACCTGTTGCTGACCATCTCAATTAATCTGAGTTGGGCTCTTAGAAATAAAGCTGCTATGAACATTTGTGTTTAAGATGTTTTATAGACATATGCTTTCATTTCTCTTGGATCAATTTCTGGAGTACAACGGCTGGGTCATATGGTAGGCATACATTTGACTTTTTTTTTTAATCATTTTTTAAATTTATTTTCAGCATAACAGTATTCATTGTTTTTGTACCACACCCAGTGCTTCATGCAATCCGTGCCCTCTCTAATACCCACCACCTGGTTCCCCCAACCTCCCACCCCCCCCACCTCTTCAAACCCTTCAGATTGTTTTCCAGAGTCCATAGTCTCTCTGGGCACTTACCCTGAAGATACAGATGTAGTGAAAAGAAGGGCCATCTGTACCCCAATGTTCATAGCAGCAATGGCCACGGTCGCCAAACTGTGGAAAGAACCAAGATGCCCTTCAACGGACGAATGGATAAGGAAGATGTGGTCCATATACACTATGGAATATTATGCCTCCATCAGAAAGGATGAATACCCAACTTTTGTAGCAACATGGACGGGACTGGAAGAGATTATGCTGAGTGAAATAAGTCAAGCAGAGAGAGTCAATTATCATATGGTTTCACTTATTTGTGGAGCATAACATTTGACTTTCTTAAACCAACTTGTTCTAGTAGTTGTTTTATAGATTCTCTTGAGTTTTCTGCTCAGACAGTTATGTTGACTGTTAAAAGATAAGTTTACTTCCCCCTTTCCAGACTGTGTGGCATTTGTTTCTTCTCCATGCTGTATTGCATTGGCTGGAACCTCTACTTCAATATGAAATACAAGTGGTGAGAGCCAAA
>NW_019154088.1:21761910-21800727 GCF_002288905.1 Enhydra lutris kenyoni | reverse complement strand
TGGAGACATATCTTGAAAGAAGTTGCTGTGGCTGATATCGAAGAGGTTACTGCCTATGTTCTCCTCTAGGATTCTGATGGATTCCTGTCTCACGTTGAGGTCTTTTATCCACTTCGAGTTTATCTTTGTGTATGGTGTAAGAGAATAGTCGAGTTTCATTCTTCTATATACAGCTGTCCAGTTTTCCCAGCACCATTTATTGAAGAGACTGTCTTTTTTCCACTGTATATTTTTTCCTGTTTTGTTGAAGATTATTTGACTGTAGAGCTGAGGGTCCATATCTGGGCTCTCTACTCTGTTCCACTGGTCTATGTGTCTGTTTTTACGCCAGTACCATGCTGTCTTGGTGATCACAGCTTTGTAGTAAAGCTTGAAATCAGGTAACGTGATGCCCCCAGTTTTATTTTTGTTTTTCAACATTTCCTTAGCGATTCGGGGTCTCTTCTGATATCCTGGATCTATAAAGAACTCCTCAAACTCAACACACACAAAACAGATAATCATGTCAAAAAATGGGTAGAAGATATGAACGGACACTTCTCCAATGAAGACATACAAATGGCTATCAGACACATGAAAAAATGTTCATCATCACTAGCCATCAGGGAGATTCAGATCAAAACCACATTGAGATACCACCTTACACCAGTTAGAATGGCCAAAATTAGTGAGACAGAAACAATGTGTGTTGGAGAGGATGTGGAGAAAGGGGAACCCTCTTCCACTGTTGGTGGGAATGCAAGTTGGTGCAGCCACTTTGGAGAACAGTGTGGAGATTCCTCAAGAAATTAAAAATAGAGCTTCCCTATGATCCTGCAATTGCACTACTGGGTATTTATCCCAAAGATACAGATGTAGTGAAAAGAAGGGCCATCTGTACCCCAATGTTTATAGCAGCAATGGCCACAGTCGCCAAACTGTGGAAAGAACCAAGATGCCCTTCAACGGACGAATGGATAAGGAAGATGTGGTCCATATACACTATGGAATATTATGCCTCCATCAGAAAGGATGAATACCCAACTTTTGTAGCAACATGGACGGGACTGGAAGAGATTATGCTGAGTGAAATAAGTCAAGCAGAGAGAGTCAATTATCATATGGTTTCACTTATTTGTGGAGCATAACAAATAACATAGAGGACAAGGGGAGATGGAGAGGAGAAGGGAGTTGAGGGAAATTGGAAGGGGAGGTGAACCATGAGAGACTATGGACACTGAAAAACAATCTGAGGGTTTTGAAGGGGTTGGGGGTGGAAGGTTGGGGAAACCAGGTGGTGGGTATTACAGAGGGCACAGATTGCATGGAGCACTGGGTGCGGTGCAAAAACAATGAATACTGTTACGTTGAAAAGAAATATAAAAGTAAAAAATTTTTAAAAAGTGATTTTGAAGGAGTGTTGAAGTCGAAGTGGAAAATTCACACTCTGCTCCTTCACAGTGTTCCCCTAAGAGCTCCTAATTATGAGCATTTGTGGATAAGACTGGTGGGAAGCAAGTAAACCTAAAGTGTGGAAGATTAATGCTAGAGGTGTTAATAAGAAGGAAAGGACACTAGTAAAAACTACACCACAGAACAGAACCCTCAGAAACTAAATGGGAGTACAGATGATTTACAACAAACAAATCTAATTACACTAAACACTACACACAACACTCAGCCCCTCACCCATACTCTTCCCACCCTGTGGCCTCCCACCAGTGCACACAGAGGGGCAATAGCAGTGAGCTTTTGTAAGAGGCTAGCGAGCATGCACAGAGAGCAGCCCCACTCTCCCAAACTGGGAGAAATCACCCAAGTTCACTCAGCACCATCCTAGAGAAAGCAAACAAAAGAGAGAATCTCAGCACCCAATCTGGCTTCACAGGATCCAGAGAAGGCCTAAAAGTTTGTACTACCTTGTCCCAGGACACAGGAAACAAATACATCAAACATGATGAAGGTTTAAACCTGAATGTGTCTGGATCGAGACTTAGTGCACACCAGGCTAAAACACTTGTTTTCTTCCACTGCATCAATTCTCACCTTAGTATGACCAAGCATTCAAACCTGTAGGAACTGCACCCTCTCTTTTGCCTCTAATTGATTTAAGAGGAAATAAATGAATGATATAGAAGCATGCTTCCTTCTGACTTCATTATCAGGCTTGGAGGAAAGGCACCAATCAGGAGTCATCTTCCCTCTACTGCACAGGAGCTGGTGATATAAGGAGGGAAAGAATCAAGTCCGTTGACATGTTGGGCTACAGTTCTAACCTCCTTTGGTCAGATGTGATAAGCTGAATTTAATTTGAGGCGTTTCCCAACAAGAAAAAACCAGTGAGTAACTCACAACTGTAACTCCGCCTAGAGAAACCACTCTCACCATGACAATTGTCAATTATATCCATCCTTAGTGAGGAAGACCTGAAGGAACCTTGTAAGGAGCCTACCCTTGAGCAGAGGTGGGAAAATGAGAGAATTAAATATTTACACAAGTTCATTAGCTCCACTGATGACTCTACAACACTAGAGAAATAACATTTTTAGAAAAGAAGTTTGTGATTAACAATGTTTAATTCCATGAACTGTGAATATGTGTGGCAGGGAGGTTGGTAACAGGTCATCTCTACGTAAGCCATTACCCCAAATGCCTTTGTGCAATCTACTAATAATAGTAAGGGGGCTGAGCTGCACCTGGGTGGGTCAGTGGGTTAAGTCTCTACCTTCTGCTCAGGTCATGACCCCAGAGTCCTGGGGTTGAGTCCCACATGATGCTCCTTGCTTAGCAGGTAGCCTGCTTCTCCCCTGCCTGCTGCTCCCCATGTTTGGGCTCTCTCTCTCTCTCTCTGACAAATAAATAAATAAATAAAATCTTTAGGGGCGCCTGGGTGGCTCAGTGGGTTAAATAAAGCCTCTGTCTTCAGTTTAGGTCAGCATCCCAGGGTCCTGGGATTGAGCCCCACATTAGGCTCTCTACTCAGCAGGGAGCCTGCTTTCCCCACCCCTCTCTCTGCCTGCCTCTCTGCATACTTGTGATCTCTCTCTCTCTCTCTCTCTCTGTCAAATAAGTAAATAAAATATTTTAAAAAATAGTAAGGTGGCTGATACACACATATAAATATTTTCCCATATATCTTAGAAAGAAAAGTTTTCATTATAATATAACAAAAATTTACAAGTCCAGGAAAAATTGAATTATCTTCAAACCACTGCACACTATTAGAAAGAGACATATATAAATAGAAAGAAACAGTATGTTGTAAAACAATCAAATAATCAGGCATATATTTCAAGGACTTTTATTTGTCACAAATAAATTTACAAATTCAATCCCATCATAAAGCTTAAATTAAATTATGAATAGAAGAATTCTTCTTTCTTTCCTTCGTTAACATCTACTGATAATGAATTATGTGAAAATGTTTGTTCTATCTATTGAAAATATAGCAGTGAATAAAATACAAAATTCTGTCTCCTAAATTCTATGAAAGTGTTTTTGTGAACAGATACAGAATTTTGTAAATGAGAATAGATTTCTGAGTTTTATCTGAAGCTCACATTGTCAAACCACTCCCTGCTTAATTTCCCTCAAACACACAAATATTACTTACTATCCCTAGGCACTAAAGGAAAACCTGTGACAAAATTTCTGAACAAGAAAGTAATCAAAGCACATAGAAATGGCTCTCAAATTTTGCCTGAAATACAAAGGAACAGAATTAATATGAAAATGTAATTAAGTAAAATATCTCACAGAGCTATTTTAAAACACATGTTAAATGACTAACTTAAAAAACAAAATAAAGCAGATATTTGAGGGAAAAAATTGATGAAAGGGGCAAGCTCAAATCAAAATACATAAAGTGAAAAAATCACGATCATAATTATAATAAGGAATTTTATACACTAAAAGCAATATTAGCAATATTATGTGATCACAGAATTTTTATTTTCATATTTGTACTTTCCATATTTCTATATGTCCAGTTATGTTACAGAATCAGAAATATCATAAATGCTTCTTTTGAAACACAGTGTTTGAGTCCATCCATAATAAGGACAGTTATACTCTTACTAAGGAGTTATTTATAGGAAAGGAGTCTGATAGCAAATATAAAGTCATCTTTAAAACCCAGATTTCAAGATAAAACAGTACTAACTGCCTTCAAGAATCCATTAGGCAACAGTCATCTAACAAAATGTTCTAACTCTGTCCAGGTCATCATGAGCGTACTCTTCCTCTTATATGCTTTTAATGTCTAATGCGTTAGCTTCCACTTGTACATAAACAACAGCACAAAAGCTATCCTTGAAGGTCTGTGTCAAAGGACAGTGGCTGCCCCAGTGCCAGGTTTGAGTGCAGGCAGCAGGTGCCTGGGAAGCCATGTGTGCTTGCTGTGCAGAAGTACGCAGCTGAGTCTTCAGGCTGGGTGTCTCTGATGTGCAGGGAGAGATATTTGGCTGTCTCATTCAATGAGACAGTGAGTCTTTGGTCTTCTTTTGTGGCCATGCTTGAACGAATGTATATAAGTGCTGGAGTCCGTGATCAAAGGAGGGAGACTGATACAAAGCGAAGGTCAAGCAAAGATTTATTTTGTGCCAGCACTGAGAATCAAACTGACCGCTTGGGGCCGTCTTTTACAGAGAGAGCGACGCCCACCCCCAGGCTCACAGACCGGCTTTTACAGAGCAAAGGCCATGTGGTTGCATCTGGCCAATGAGATTGTAGCACACAGAGAAAGTTGCATAGTCATACTAGGTGACACACGGGTGGCCAATTGAATTACAATTTTCCTTATAGTAGCTGTTTGAACTAGCCTATCACTCTGGTCAGAATTAGCGCCTTAGTTTGGCACCCAAAAGGCAGAGTTTACATTCTTTGGTGGTTAGGGAGATAGTAGGTGCACTTTAATGATTGGACACCTCCACCTGGCCTGACCGTCCTTGTATCTGGGCTCTTTTATCAGGGACTGGTCAGCCATATTTTACTGGTTTCCTAGACTTGCTTCTAAGAAAGTTCATCTGGGTGGGCAGGGTCAATTTAAGTTCACTGCATAAACAACAAAATGGCTGTTCTACCGAGATGGGTTGCTCTGGCTAAGTAGGCCCTTACATTCCCCCCTTTTCTTTGGAAATTAGTCAAATCCTTGACTTTTCAGCCAGTTCTATGTCCTCCTGTTGTAAGGGGTTATATTGAGCTTGTAACATTAACATTTTTACTGCCCCAATTCTCTTTTGTACAAATGACATTAGGGTGTTTATAATGCAGGGGCCAAAAAGTAACATCAGTAATAGTAAAACCAGGGGGCGTGCAATTGCTGATATTAGGGAAGTCATCCACGGAGACTAGTTGAACAAACTTTTATACCATCCCTGGGAGTTTCTGTGTTGTTGTTCGTGCTCATCTAGTCTTTTTCTAACGGCCCCCAGACTGTTCTTAATGACTACGGTGTGATTTACCCAGAAGCAGCATTCCTCTCCTAGGCTACGCACAGCCCCCCTTTTTCTAGGAATAGTATGTCAAGCCATCTTCTATTTTGCAGTACTACTTTAGCTAAAGAGCTCAAGGAATCAGTTAGCTTGTCTATATTTTCATGCATATAGAGTAGGTCAGCATCTACTTGGGACCCAAGAGCCTCAAAATCTACTTTTTCCTTTATTAAGGCTGCAGTTCCTACTGCTGTGGGCCCTGCTATCCCTGCCACCACTAGTGCTGGAATTAGGATGCAAACCACATGCTTTGTCCATTCTATCCCTGCAGTAAATGTTGGAACCCCTCAGTTCCTCCATAATAATCTACTTGGGGAAGGAGGTGGGCAGTTATACAGAGTTAGTTCCAGGAAGAGTTTTGGAACAAAGCAAGATTAAGACATGGCATGAACCCTGAACTGCAAGCAAACCAAGCCCCAGCGGGGGCCTTAAGGAAGTTAGTGAAGAAAGTAGGGACTATTATGGTCTCACATAGGTCCTTATATTGGGAAGCTTGCTTTCCTTTTTGTGTCGCAAGGCAAAGTCCCTCTCCTTCTATATCCCCTAGGGTTAGTCTAGGCACCTTTCCCCATTCACAAGAGTCATAAGAACTTTCATTCCTAATCTGCCCCTTCCGAGTCCCTATGGTAAGTTTGGCCCCCATTCCAATATAATATGGGGGGTTTAAGCATAGCCAACAGTCCCGAGTAATATTAGGATCTGAAGTATTTAAAAAGGTAAACATTGAATCTACTAATGGGAGTAAAACTTTGGCAGCACTGTTGTCATTGTCAACACTCTCTTTTTTATCCTCCATGACAGCCTCTTTTGGAGTTGGGGTGATGGGTGGTCTGGTTGATTTTGGTGGCTTGGGAGTATTTAAAACTGGGTTTGGCCCTATAGGCTGGGGTGGTTTTCTAATCTTTATTTTTTGGATGGTGAATTGCCCGCCTCTGTCTGTGCCAGCTTTATAATATCTGAGGCCCCAAGATTGGTCATACTCCCAAAGACGGTCTTTGGGGTTGATGATTGTGATAGATATATTTGCACAAAACCTCCCATATTGCCAGGATGTGGTTGAGGGGAAGATCCCCACAGCCAAATTCCCAACAATTTTTTTTTGTGTTACATAGTTGTTCGTTCTGGTGGGTGCTACAGTTATATCGGAATCATGGTTTGTTCCCCAGTCAGAGGCTATTGTCTCACAACTCCATCATGCACAGTAATAGTCTGAAGCCCCCCTACATTCTAGATGGACCCCCGTATTAGGACACATGTAATAAGGGGTGTATGCAATGCAGGGGTTTACGGGTGCCAGTTGACATATGGTTACATTAAATTGTACAGTTGGCCGATGAGTTAGCCATTCACTGCTTTGTATAACCTTTTCCACTTCTACTAATTCCATTTATCTAATTTCCGATCTATACTTTTCTGTCTGATGAGGTGACTCAGAAGTTTTTACATAAACACATAACAATAGGAGCAACAATGAACTCAACGAACTCATTGTTTTTTGAGTCTTGGCTTTAGTCCACTATTGGCGGGATCCATTGGCAGTGGCATCCATCTCTGGGGGGCATCCTCATCCTCGGCTCGTTTGACGTGACCCAAGTGAATCCAGGCCCTGATGCCCTCTACTTTTACTGCCGTGGGGTAGTCAGGATGACAGTAAACGGTCGCTTCCAGAGACATTCCAAGTTTCCCACTCAGCGGTGGCGTATTCAAACCAAGCCCCTGGGTTGGTAAGGATGTGGATCCACCTCTGTCTCCATCTTACTGTGGGCAGTTCAGATCTTTTTAAGATAGACTGTAGCGCCTGCAGTGACATTTCTGCTATGGCAACCTCTTGTAGCTGAGGGCAGAGCGGGGTGGGGGTGTCTACTGAACATTATTTCAAGTGGGGACACCTTATTTAAGTAGGGTGTACAGCGCGCCCTAAGGAGGGCGAAAGGAAGGAGATCCACCCATCCACAGCCAGTCTCCAGAATTAGCTTTGTCAAGGTCTCTTTAAGTGTCCGTTTCATTCTCTCTACTTGCCTGGAGCTCTGGGGCCAGTAGGCACAATGTAGTTTTCAATTAGTGCCCACAACCTTGGCCAATGCCTATGAAACTTAACTCACAAATGCAGGGCCGTTGTCTGACCCAATCGCGAAAGGCAACCCAAACCTAGGAATTATTTCTTCTAGTAGCTTTTTGGCTACCATTCCTGCTGTCTCATGTTTGGTGGAAAAAGCCTCTACCCAGCCTGAAAAGGTATCCACAAAAACTAACATGTACCTATGTCCATATTTTCCCAGTTTCATCTCTGTAAAATCCATTTCCCAATAAATTCCTGGTTCCTTAACTCTTTCTCTTTTCCCTCTTCCAATTTTAGTTCCTCCACATTTACCACCTGACGTTGAGCACATTTATCAACCACGTCCTGAGCTATACGCTCTAATTTAGAAACCTGGAACTGCTTGCCCATAAGCTCCTTGAGCTTGTGTGTCCCCAAATGAGTGCTCTGATGTATTTGACTTACTAATTTCTTTCCTAGTCCTTGAGGAAGAATTAACTTTCCTGTTCTAGTCTTAGCCCAGTCCCCTTCATAGTCTAATTTAACCCATTTTTGTAAATATTTTAAATCTTCCTCTGAATAGTCTGGTTTTTCTGGTAGGGCTGGAGCTGGGAGTATAACCAGCTCTTGCACTATTTCTCAGGCTGCTTGCTTTGCAGCTTGATCTGCTAATTGGTTTCCTTTTGAAATCAGATCAGTCCCCTTTTGGTGACCTGGGCAATGCATAATGGCCACCTCTTTCAGGTCCCAAATAGCCCGGAGGAGAGCTAATATTTCTCCTCTGTTTTTAATTCCCTTTCCTTCTGCTGTTAATAGGCCCCTTTCTTTATAAATAGCCCCATATATATGGAGAGTAGCAAAGGCATACCTGCTGTCCATATAGATGTTGGCGGTCTTATCCTTGGCCATCTGCAGTGCTTTGGTGAGTGCAATCAGCTCTGCTTTTTGTGCCAAGGTTTTGTGGCAGGACTGCTGTCCAGAGTTCCTGCTCAGGAGAAACCACCACAGCCCTCGCATACCTCTTTCCATCAACCATGTAGCTACTCCCGTCTGTAAACAGAGTCATTTCTGCATCTGGGAGGGGAGTGTCTCTGAGATCCGGCCTTATTCCTGCGACCTGGGTGAGGACTTCCCCACAGTCGTGTGGGTGGTCAGCCAGATCCTCTGGCAGCAGTGTGTCTGGATTTAGCACCACCGGGGGCTGGAAGGTCACTCTTGGTTCGTTGAGGAGGAGGGCCTGATAACCTGTCACTCGGGTGTTCATCATCCATCAGTTGGGTGGAGTCCAGAGAAGGCCCTTGATAGCGTGAATGTTGGTCAAGATGAGATTTTGACCCAAAGTCAATTTACTTGCATCCTTGACCAGGAGGGTCATGGCAGCAATTATGCAGAGACAAGGGGGGAACCCAGCCGCTACTGGATCTAGTTTCTTGTTAAGACAGGCTACTGGCCTTTGCCAAGGTACCAGAGTCTGAGTCAAAACCCCTTTGGCCACCCCTGACTTTTCATCCACATACAAGTGGAAGGGCTTGGTAACATCTGGGATGGCCAGTGCTGGTGCACTCAGTAAGGCTGTTTGTAATTCCCGAAATGCTCCTTCTGCCTCAGCTGTCCACTCTATCATATTGAGTCCTCCCTTAATCAGTTTGTAGAGAAGTCGGGCAATCTCCTCCAACCGTGGTATCCACAGCCTACAGTAGCCCACCATCCCAAGAAACTCCCTCACTTGTCAGGGCGTGGTGGGGTGGGGGTATCAGGTGATCACATGTTTCCTGGGCTCAGACAGTGAACGCACTCCCTCATGGAGATCAAAGCCTAAATAAGTGGCATGGCTCTGACAAAGCTGTGCTTTCTTTGCTGACACCCGATACCCTTTTTCCTGCAGAGTCTGTAAGAGGGCTCTCATCCCCTGCAAGCATGACTCATAGTCCTCGGCAGCTATTAGCAAGTCATCAACATACTGCAACAGAGTGACTCCCAGGTTAGAGGTTCTGTACTCGTGTAAATCCTCATGCAGGGCCTCGTTGAAGATAGTGGGTGAATTCTTGAATCCTTGGGGAAGTCTTGTCCAGGTGAGCTGGCCTTGGAAACCTTCCTGTGGGTCAGACCATTCAAAAGCAAAAAGGGGCTGAGACTCCTTTGCTAAAGGTATGCAGAAGAATGCATCTTTGAGATCTAAGATGGTATACATAGTTCTTTTGGGGCCCAGGAGGGAGAGTAGGGTATAGGGGTTAGGCACTGCTGGGTGGATATCTTCAACCCATTTATTAACTTCCCGCAAGTCCTGAATGGGTCGGTACTTCCCAGTCTCAGCCTTTTTGATGGGCAGCAAAGGTGTGTTCCATGGAGACTTGTAAGGAACTAGGATCCCATCTCCTTGAAGGTGGTTGATGTGTTTTCTGATCCCTTCCTTGCTTCCCAGGGGAGGGAGTATTGCTGGATGCGAACGGCCATAGCCATCGCTTTTAACTGTACCACCACTGGAGGCTGTCCTTTGGCCAAGCCAGGGGGCTTCCCTTCTGCCCAGACTTCGGGAAATTTGACCTGTAGGGTTTGGAGAAGGTTCCCCCCACACACACTGTCTCCTCTGGTTTTGAGACTGGCTTGTAAAGAAGTATTCATCTACTGCTGCCACGAGCATGTGCACAGTGGGTTCTCTCAAAGTTACAGTTATATCTACTTCGGAGAACTGAATGCCAGCTCGTAGTTTGTGGAGGAGATCTCTTCCCATCAGGTTATATGAGGCATTAGGGAGGACCAAGAATCGATGTTTGACTACTCCCAAGGCCAAATTTAGAGTCCTTTCTGTTGTCCATTTATGACTTTCTGTGTCATTTGCCCCTTGGACCCAGACTTCCTCTCCAGATAGTTCTCCCATAGGTTTAAGTAGTGATGAAAATTGGGCTCCCATGTCCACCAAAAAATCAATTGATTTCCCCTCCACCTCAATTTTGACATGAGTTTCGGGGAGGGGTTCCAAACCATGACCCCTTCTGTCTTTGGTGGCCAGCATTGCTGCCTTCTTTTTGGGGCACTCCTTGGCCCAGTGTCCTTTTTCCTTGCAGTAAACACACCGATCTGAATCTAAGTCTTCCCACCTGTTTTCTCTGTGCTTAGGCTTTTCTTTCCATTGACCATCTCCTACCTGCCTTTTCCCTTTCCAATGACCTCTTGCCTCCTGTCTCCTTCCTGCCTCATGTAATGCCAAACCTTAACTATTTTCTTGGTCTGTTTTCCATCTTCCTGTGCATACCTATTGTTAAACACCTTTTCTGCTATTTCCACTAACTCAATCAGATTCTTCCCTTCAAATCCTTCAATTTTCTTTTTTTTAAATTTTTTTAAAAGATTTTATTTATTTATTTGACAGACAGAGATCACAGTAGGTGGAGAGGCAGGCAGAGAGAGAGAGAGCAGGAAGCAGGCTCCCCGCTGAGCAGAGAGCCCGATGCGGGGCTCGATCCCAGGACCCTGGGATCATGACCTGAGCCGAAGGCAGAAGCTTTAACCCACTGAGCCACCCAGGTGCCCCCAAATCCTTCAATTTTCTGAAGTTTCTTCCTTATGTCTGGGGCTGACTGACTGGCAAAAGCAAAATTTATTGCCCTCTGATTTTCAGGCGCCTCAGGGTCAATCGGACTATACATTTTATAAGCCTCAATAAGCCTTTCTAGGAAAGCCCCCTTGAGTCACCGCACTAATTTTAGATAAATTTATAGGTCTCCTTGCAGCCACACGGAGACCTCCCAGTAGATCCTGATGGTAGAAACGTAAGCTCTCCTTACCTTCATCGGAGTTTGGATCCCAGTTGGGGAGTTCATTTGGGCAGTAGTCCTCCATTCGCCAGGGATCGAGGTCCCGGTCAAGTCTCTCATTTATCACTTTATGGGTTTCTCACATAATGCGATCCCTCTCTTCTGCGTTAAAGAGGGCCATAAGGAGCTGCTGAATATCCACCCAAGAGGGCTGGGGGGTAAGAAAGACAGTCTCCAAGAGACTAATTAAATCCTGAGGATTAACAGAGAAGGATTTATGTTGGGCCTTCCAGTTACAGATATCAGAAGAGGAGAAAGGGATCTAGGTTAGGTGGGGACACCCTCTCCCATCTGGTAAAGCAACCTCATGGAGAGGCAGCATTGGTGCCAATGGAACTGGTGAGGTAGAAGGTGGCAGAGGGGTGTAGAGGGAAAGGAGAAGGATCAGGGCAGTCTTTCTGCTTGGTGGTCCCATAGATGGATCCCAACCGCATATGAGGTGGACTGGTAAGGGTATCTTGGGACCAAGAGTCAGGTTTAGGGGACAGATAAGGTGGGGGAAGTTCCACGTCCTCCACATCTGATGGAGGCAGGATGGTCTTCTTCCCTGGTTCCCTCTCATTTTTCTGTTCTGGTTTTGGTGATCTGACCTGTAATGGTTTTGTTAGTAGGGGAAAGGTGAGACTTGAGCCATGACAGCGGCTCTTCCACCAGGTATCGCCAGGCCACGATGTATGGTATTTGGCCTCGATGGAGATCGAAGACCTTACTCTGGGTACAGTAGATTTGAGCCAAGGCAAATGTTCCTTCTGGCGGCCACCCTGTGGAGAAAGTGGGCCACTCTAACTGGCAGAGTGTTTTTAGTTTTCCTTGGTAAACCTTGTCACCTGGCTGGGTGGCTTTACCCTGAAAATCCTTGAAATGTTGAGGAACAAGACTTAGGGGTGTCACGGGGGTGTCACAGGGGTGTCCCTTACTCCCCGCTTGCCCCATTTCTTCAAACAAAACAAACAACACAACAGACAACAAAAAGACAAGACAAAGACAACCACAGACCCAGCGGCCCTTACTTGACCAGATATCAAGTCTAAGGGTGTGCAAGATATAATCCCAACTCAAAACACAACCTGCCACTGATGGGGATTTTCTCGGTCCCCTAACCGCCTAGGGGGATGGAAACCCCCTGGCGATCTGCCAGTGGAGGGATGGGGCATCCCCACATCCATTCCAGCCCTGGGGAGCAATGTTGCATCCAGCTTCTCCCCAGTGGGCTATAACCCTGGAGCTCCACAACCAGACAGACAGACAGGATCTTACAGAATAAAATCTCAAGATCTTACCTCCGGAGGCTTTTCCAAGATATTCTGATGCTGGCTCAGTTCTCATCGTTTAATCCCGGACAAGCCCCCAAATGTTGGGGTCCGTGATCAAAGGAGCGAGACTGATACAAAGCGAAGGTAAAGCAAAGCTTTATTTCACGCCAGCACCGAGAATCAAACCGACCAGTTGGGGCCGTCTTTTACAGAGAGAGCGACACCCCCCCCCCCCACCTAGGCTCACAGACCAACATTCATAGAGCAAAGGCCATGTGGTTGAGCCCGGCCAATGAGATTGTAGCACACAGAGAAAGTTGCATAGTCATGTTAGGTGACACACGGGTGGCCAATTGAATTACAATTTACCCTATAATAGCTGTTTGAACTACCCATCACTCTGGTCAGAATTAGCGCCTTAGTTTGGTTACCCAAAAGGCGGAGTTTACATTCTTTGGTGGTTAGGGAGATAGTAGGTGTGCTTTACTGATTGGACACCTCCACCTGGCCTGAATCGTCCTTGCATCTGGACTCTTTTATCAGGGACTGGTTGGCCACATTTTACTGGTTTCCCAGACTTGTTTCTAAGTAAGTTCTTCTTGTGGGGGCAGGGTCCATTTAAGTTCACTGCATAAACAGCAAAATGGCTGTTCTACCAAGATGGGATTGCTCTAGCTAAGTAGGCCCTTACACAAGGAGCTAGGGACCTTTTCCAAGTTCTTGCTTATACAAGGTGAAGAATTCTGAGGCACTGTCTGAATAACCACAGTCAATAACAGAGCTGCTTCCCTCCTGGACACTCAGGGTAGAAGGATACTGCTCCACATTCTCTCCCTGGCTGAACTCTGTGAAGAAAGAAAAGGTCAGAGAAAGGAGTAGAGATTCCAGGTTATTGTGCTTCAGAATGCTCTTTTTCTACACTAAGTGGAGGAAACCAGAGTAAAGCCAGTCTTGACTTCTGAAGAATATCCACTAATATACTCTGAACTCAAAGTTCAGTTGCAGCCACGAGAACATGATTAAAGCTCCCATGGATGTCTTCATGGTTCCACCCAGTTAAGCTCAGGTTCAGAATTAGAGCCTCCAGTCAGCTCAGCAACCTCTTTTACCAGACTGTCCCTTCTTTCCTCTAACAGAGGACTTTCCCATATTGTCAACCAGCCAATAAGATAAAGACTCTTCTTCTGCCATAGTTTAGTCCATCAGATGCACTAAAATGAACCCTCCACATGTTCTGCAGCTGCACTGCCTTCTTATGGTCTCTTCTCTAATGAACTCACTGGGGAAATGCTTTTCACTTAGCCTGTGCCTCTGAGGGACAAATTTGCATAGAGAAATTCTGACATCCTTTAAGAAATCTATTTGAATGCTATGTGTCTTATATAATGCAAAGTATTGAAAGACAGAGTAGAAATTCTGAGAAATCATCAAGGTGCAAACTCAGAAAATATAACTATATGAGTTTAGTCTTAAAGTGCTTTCATTTTCCCAAATCAAAATAGATGGCATGTCCTCCAATGCAATGCTGCCTCATAGACTCAGAAGAATTTTCTCTATATAATCCACTCTCCATCCTGTCATGCTTCCCACTTTCTGATCAACACTGTTTCACATTCCATATTTCTCCTAAATACCATGACAGTGTTCTTTCCCCAGGACTCATTGATAAAGTTCTCCAATCCTGTGAGTTTCCAGAATTAGCTCTCTCTTCCAACACCCCTTTCTCATTCATGTGATACTCTTGGAATCTTCTGATGACCTCTGTGAGAAAAAAATTCACAGAAGCATGAATACTGTGTGTTCTCAGGGAATGGTACCAAAAAGAAACTGGTCCTAAAGAACTGATCAAGAGAAATGGTCCTGGAGCGCCTGGGTGGCTCAGTGGGTTAAGCCTCTGCCTTCGGCTCAGGTCATGGTCTCAGGGTCCTGGGATTGAGCCCTGCATCAGGCTCTCTGCTCATCAGGGACCCTGCTTCCTCCTCTCTCTCTGCCTGCCTCTCTGCCTACTTGTGATCTCTGTCTGTCAAATGAATAAATAAAATCTTAAAAAAAAAAAAGAAAAGAAAAGAAAAGAAATGGTCCCTGGGAAACCAAGACTACCTCACTTCCAAGACCAAGACTTTCCTAATTTCTGTGATGCCTACTCTTAGATCCACAAAAGGACAAATAATAAAACTCATGTGCATCCTCCTCTCCCACCGTGAAAGATTTAAAGACAGCTATGGTGAAGAATATCAACTCAAAATATAAATATATGCATATATATGAAATGTGTTTTTATGTGTGGAAAAGTTGATTCTGAGAATCTTCCATTCCGTCCTCCACTCCCCATAAAGTAAGAATTCTCAAATTATTCTCTGGGCAAAATTCCATCTACTGGTGGGAAAGTCAATTTTTGCAATTTTTAGGTGTGATCTTCAGAACCTAATGTGACCATTCATATGAATGACTCTCTTCCACGGATTAACTGTTGCACAGATAAGGCCATCCCTTGTGTAAAATTCCCAGCTCCATCATGTTTTCATAGAATATTGTTTTCCTTATGGCCTAGGAAAACTTCATCTACCATCTTCATGAACTGCTAGCTACAGGAACCCTAAATCCCCAAAGATCATTTTGCAGACAGTGTGTGACTTATGCTCATTATACTCATTCTGCCTTTAAGGGATGTGCACTTGGGATAATAAATGTATTTGTTATTTTGGGGAAAGTCCTTAGAAATACATGTCAGTGTTCACATGACACCATCACCTCTGGCTTCCTCCTACAGAAACAGTGAGTGATGTATGAGTTTGCTTGAAGAAACACAGTGGCTCAGCCTGAGTCTCCCTTCCTGCCCAACGTCTCAGACATTTACACAAATTGGAACTCTCCATTCAGGTATTCTAACTAAATGGACCACAATTTTCTCAGAGCAAAGCTGCAGTTATATGGCTGGACTTGCATTAGACACTTTTTCTTTACCCAGCACAATGGCCCTACAGCAAGGAGGCAGGGGAAAGAATGCTAAACCAGAGTGAGGAAACCCACTTCCTTTCTTGCCCAGCTTATTCACTACCTAATTGTTCCATATAGTCATCTTGGATACAGTCTCTGAGGTGTAAAATTAAGTTGAACTAAAGGATTTCTAAGGGCTCTCCGAGCTCTAAATTTCTCTTATACTATATAACAATACAAATATGTATTGAGGACTGATTGTACACACTGTGGACTAGTGTCAGAGTGGGTGAAATTGCCTACATCATGGAATCCCAAGACTATTCTCTAGTGGGTTTGATCTAGTGGGTTTGAGGTTGATCCTAGCCTACACTGAGGACTTGACAGAAGCAGAGACATAGTTATTAAAATGAGATCCTATCTGGGCTTTCATTTCTTCTATGAGATCAATAAAGTATCAAGGAGAACTATATCAATATTAACATGAAATAAAATAGGACTTTGTTCACTGATGGAAAACTCCTCACAGGCAGTGAGACCAGAGGGCTCCATGGCTGAGCCATGGGTAAGCAGGATATTCTTTCGGAGTTGTATCTCTTATATATATTTATTACATATAACTTATGTATTGTATGAAGAAAAGAAAGAATCTCCAGAATTGAGACAAACTAGAGGAGGCGGATGAGCTTACTAATGTGGAAAGCAAGAAGCACTTTCTAAAACAGCCTAATTGCTTTCTGCATTCTGGCTTTTTCCTTAAAACTTTAGTTTGGAGTTTCAAAATTTCCAGCCAGGGATGCGTATATAATTTTTGAGATCATTTCAAAATGAAAATTTGGGAACTTTATTCAAAAACCAGGGAAAAGGTGTTATTAGGTAATGTTTCAGGGGGAGACGTTTTTCTAAAATTCTTTAACTTGGGGCACCTGGGTTGTGCAGTTGGTTAAGCCTCTGCCTTTGGCTCAGGTCATGATGTCAGGGTCCTTGTATAGAGCCCCACATCAGGCTCCCTGCTCAGTGGAGAGCCTGCTTCTTCATCTCCCTGTGCTTACTGCTCTACTTATATGTGTGTGCTCTCTCTCCCTCTCCCTCTGTGTCAAATAAAAAATGAAAAAATCTTCAAAAAATTAATTTAAAACAATAAAATAAAATGCTTTAACTCTTTATATATATTAGTTTCTTGTCTCTGAATTTAATGTTTTGAAGACTTTTTTCTTTTCAACTATCTCAACCAGGCTCAAAGAAAAATGAGGCCAGGACACCTGGGTGGCTCAGTGGGATAAATCCTCTGCCTTCGGCTCAGGTCATGATCCCAGAGTCCGGGGATCAAGCCCCATGTTGGGCTCTCTGCTCAGCGGGGAGCCTGCTCCCTCCTCTCTCTCTCTCTGCCTGCCTCTCTGCCTACTTGTGATCTCTATCTGTCAAATAAATAAATAAAATCTCTTTTTAAAAAAATGAAGCCAGTGTACTGAGGCTTTCAGTCCACCTCATACCCCTACACATGTATGACCTTCCAACTATCACCTTCCCCATGACTATTTCACAATGGATGAGCCTATACTGCCACAACATGTCACCCAAAGCCCACAGTTTTTCTAGGGTTCACTCTTGCTTTTCGACATTCTGTGGGTGTGAACAAGTGTATAAGGCATGTATCCACATTATAGTATCATATAGACAAGGCTCACTACACTAAGTATTTTCTGTGTTCTGTTGATCCCTGCTGCTCTCCTCAACCCTTGGCAACCACAATCTTTTACTCCCTCCATAGTATTGCCTTTTCCAAAAAGTCAGAGGATCAGAATCATACCCTACGTAGCCTTTTCAGATGGGCTGTATTCACTTAGTAAAATGCTTTTAAGGTTCCCCTATCTCTTCACTCCTTCATGGCTCATTTCTTTTTAGCAGCAAATCATATTCCATTGTTTGGATGTAACACCATTTATTTATTCATTTGCTTATTAAAGGACATACTGTTTACTTCAGAGTTTTGGCAAATGTGAACAAAATTGCCCAAAAACACCTGTGTAAGTTTTGTGTGTGGACATAAGTTTTCAACACTTTTGGTAAAAGGACTCAGGAAGGCCATTGCTAGATCATAGGATAAGAGTATGTTAGTTGTGTAAGAAACTACCAAACCACTTAATCAAAATGTCCATGTAAACACTTTGCATTTGTAGTAATTTCCCAATAATACTTACTACACCCTTGGTTGCATGTCAAAGCCCCAGCTAGTCCAAAGCAGGCACAGACAGCACAGGTGGCCCTGCCAACTGCTCAGCTCACACACAGCCTGCTGTGATCCAGAAACTGAGTCTGCATGTGTTCCTGCCTGAGTCCTGCTGCCCACATATCTCTCTGCTCAGGCACTTGTTCCCCCACTTATAGGACTCACTTATAAAAGACAGGTACAAAGATAAAACTAGTATTAATTTCAAGACAGTGAGGGCACAGCATCAAACCAAGGGCAGGGTTCTTTGGGAGAATGGGGGACTGTGTAACTGCACAGGTCCCATGCTCAGGAAGCTGGCTTTTCTCCCAGCTTCAGAGACTCTGCCCATCTATCTCTATCTGAATTTTCAGGGACATGGGCCTTCCTATCAATGCCCTTTTCTCAACATAAAAACCAGTGCAGGCTGGAATTCTGTGTGTGCTGGAATCTTCCACATACAAGTTTCAACTCTGGGTTTGGGGTCAACAGTCTCTGTCTCTGGTTACAACAGAGAAGGGGATCATTTAGGGTTGTCCTGGAAGCTTTCCACTCCCTTTTCCAAACTGGAAGTGATTTTACATAATCACGAAAATAGATCCATTCAAAATACAAGGAAGAACAATAGATTTTCATGGAACAGAATGAAAACTTCCATGAGCTCTTCTCCACAAGGTGCTGTTTAGAAACTACTGAAATGGATGCTTCTGTCAGTGATATATGTCAACACATCATACGAATTGATCAAGGACATCATGCAGATTTTATGATTCTACAGTCTTCTAGATGAGGTACTCAGAGGATAAGCTCTCATGCCACCTCAGATTCACTAATTCGATTCCACCAAGTCACTTATGCTCTAAAATCCTCCCTCTATTTGCGAGTAAAATGAACATACCTATTTACAGTGTATTACCTTACTGAAATAGAAAATATATGTAATGAGACAAGCAGAGTGCCTGACCCTCAATAAAATTATTTTATTATATTTGTATTTCCCATAGTGAAAAAGCTAAACACAAACTTAAAAAAATGTTATATACATTCTCCTTACTATTCTTTGAAAATAAAAAAATCTACACTAACTAAAAAATTCAGTCAGATCCCTCTGTTTGTTCAAGATCTTCTAATTCTTCAAGACATTCCCATTTGACTAATACAAATAATTTATATGCTGACTGCAAGGACATCTGTGTTCCCAGGCTACTGGATATGGGCATCTCTGTCACTTGCTCCAATGCTGCCATGATAGAGCTTTTTTACAGGCAAAGGGCTTTCTGGGGGAAGAAACGGGCAAGGAATGTGAAATCACAACCCCGATGGGTCTAATTTTAGAAGGAAAAACATGCTGTCACATAAATCTGAAAGTCTGGAAATGTGCAAAGGCGGCAGTTGGAGCAAGTGCCTGCCCCGGGGAAGGGCGGGGGCTGCAGGTGCAGCTGCAGTTTGGGTGCAGGCTGCAGATCACCAGGGAGCACTGTGCCTCTACTACACACAGGTAGGTGGCTGAGTCTTCCAGTAGGGAGGCCCCGATGTGGAGGGTGCTGGACCGATCCTTAGTATTCACTGTGCAGTTTAACCTCCCACTCTGCTTCTTCCCTGAAGCTATGAAAAACAGCCCCGTGAGACCGCCGCCCCCGGGGTGCTGTCGGAACCACTGCACACTGCTCGCAGTTTCGGAAAAATTGCATTTGAGAGTAGAGCTGTCTCCTTCCTGGAGCCTAAGGGCTGAAGGGCTCTGCTCCACCGTCATCCCTCTCACCCCTGTGTGGAAAGAGAAAAACAAACACAAGTGAGGTGTCTAGGGGTCGCCGATGCAATTCCCAAACTTGCCAAATATCCTGACACACCGCTGAGGTTGTAGGACCCTCTTGGAGTTCCCCCACCATTGTGGGCTGTGGGCTGTGGACTCTACCCGAGTACCCATGAGGAACGCCCCCACTCACAGCAAACCTGGAAGCACAGGAGCCCCGGGAGAGCTAACCAATGTCTCCTCATGATTCCTTGTCTACGTGATGAGGTACTTCTGCCTACTGTGCAGAGCGTAGAGTCTTGAATTCAGAGAAACTGTGTCTCACAGTCAATCCCTTTCAACAGAACCACCGAGCACCAATCACACCCCAGCCCTGTCATTCACAGAACTCCAGACTCCACCCATAGTGGCCCAGGACAGTGCACAGTCATGTTTCCAAAACTGTGCTGGCTAACAGTGCAGGGAGGTAAGGGCAATACTTCTAATATAGGAGGATAAATGTTTTTTTGTTTTTGGTTTTTTTTTTCTTAAAACAGTTCATGTAAGGGATTTGTGAGTTAGTGTGTGAGGAATGGTGAATGATATTTCTAAAAGATTCAAGGCCTAATGGGGATTCCACAAAACCTTGAAGAATCACAGTGAAAAGTGTCTCCATTACCCAATTTGCATAGTTTGTGAGACTACGTGAGAATTCAACTATATGAAAATACTGGTAAAGGAAAACGATCTGATATCATGCGTTATATATTGCTGAAGTAACCATAATTTCTGAAATTAAGACAGTTCCAGACCAAGACAGACAGTCACAATCTGTATTGATTATTATTGCAATCACAATTTGGATGATGAAAAATAAGAGGTCTGCACAATGTTCTCTCTAACTTTCACATCTCCATCACTCCTATTGCAGTTCATGGACCCTGTTCATCCACACAGCTGAGTCTGACTGGGCCACTCGTTGCTGTTCAATGTCAATGTTGTCCTCTCCCTTTCCTTCTCTTTGTTTTCCTTATTGTTTCCTCTCTTCTTTTCTTCATTCTTGCTCCCTCCACTCTCAGCAGAGATATATAAAAAGGTAAGATATCTGGGGTTTTGAAATAATTTCAAGACCAGTATGTTTGGGGTATTATATTCATATTAATTAACAAGAGTTGTTTTCTGTTGAGTTTCCATGTTCACAATGCCCAGAAATATTCCTTTCCTGGTACCTGTGAAGAATTATCTGTATAATAGATTTCTAGAGACATGGCCTCAGATATCTGAGGTTGATATGAAATGGCAGAACCTAAAACCTGAGATGAGCTTTACACAAACCCAGTCCCCCTTCTCCCACACCTTTGCTATCTATAATTGGACTGGCTTACATGATATCTGTTCTTTCTTTTAACTGTTCAACCTTGGACCATCAGAAAAATCTTTATTTCTGGTAAAGCCTAGAGTGCCCCCTAGAGTAATGAAGCTGTCAGCAAAGACACCTCAGAGGAAGCGACTGCAGACACAACCCCCAGCCCCATTCATTCCAAGTTTCCTAATGAAGGAAATGCCCATGGTCAGAAAATAAAATTACTGCTTAGATTGGAGAGGATTAAAAGTGAACCAAATCCTACTTTTAAAAGGGAATTTCATGGAAATGGATATAAAGGATAATTTGGTAAGTCTCATCTTGTGCTACTTATTTGATTTCATTACCTTAGTTCAAAAGAAATCCATAAACACTTATTGAGCCCTTAGTTTCAATTGGGGTAATTTACTAGACCTAAGAATATATATAAGAGTAATGAAATATTATTCAGCAGTTTAAAAGAATGAAATCTTGCCATCTGCAACAACATGGATGGAGCTGGAGAGCATAATATTAAGGAAAATAAGTCAGTCAGAGAAAGACAAATACCATATGATTTCACTAATGTGGAATAAAGAAACAAGCCAAATAAGGAAAAGGAAAAAAATAAGACAGAGAGAGATAAATCAAGAAACAGACTTGTCATTAAACAGAACAAACTGATGGTTACCCAAGGAAGAGGCTGGGGATTGGTTAAATAGGTGAGGAGATGAAGCAGTGCCCTTGTCCCGATGAGCAAACACCAGGTGTTCTGTGGAAGTGTTGAGTCACTATATCGTACACCTGAAACTAATACAACACTGTATGTTAAGTAGCTGGAATTTAAATAAAATCTGTGAGTGAATGAATGAATGAATGAACTTCATTTTTAAGATTTTATTTATTATTTGACTGACCACAAGTAGGCAGAGAGGCAGGCAGAGAGAGGAAGGGAAGCAGGCTCCCCGCTGAGCAGAGAGCCCAACTCCGGGCTTGATCCCAGGACCCTAGGATCATGACCCAAGCCGAAGGCAGAGGCTTTAACCCACCAAGCCACCCAGGTGCCTCCATGAATGAACTTTTTTAGATAATACATACAAGTGGATAATATACTAGTTTACAGTCTACAGGGGAAAGAGAAATGTACATAGTTAGAATCAACAAGTGGGACCTTAAGAGGAATGAAAAGTAAAAACTATCTGATCTCAGAGGAGGTAGAAATGCTTGTACTTTGGGTCATTGTGCAAAATCTTATGAAGAATGTGATCATTTTCTCCTTTCCCCTTTTCGGTGAAAGAATAGACGAGAACACGGGTAAACCTTTATGATGTCCTTTATGATTGAAGAGATTGGAACACTACACGGTGTTGGTGGGAATTCAAAATGGTGTAACCATGGAAAACAGTATAGAGGTTCTTCGAAAAGTTGAAAATAGAACTACAATGTGATCCAGAAATCCTACTTCTGAGTATTTATCAAATAGAATTGAGGGGCACCTGAATGACTCAGCTGATTAAACATCTCACTCTTGATGTGGAATTAGGTTATGATCTCAGTGTCCTGAGGTGGAGTCCCATGGTGGGCTCTGTGCTGAGCATGGGGCCTGCTTAAGATTCTCTCTCTCCCTCTGACCCTCCCCACCCCCAACTCTCTCTCTCTCAAAAAAAGAAAAAAGAAAGAAAAAAAGAGGGACACCTAGGTGGCTCAGGCAGTTAAGTGTCTGCCTTTGGCTAGGGTCATGATCTCAGCGTCCTGGGATTGAGCCCTACATCAGGCTCCCTGTTCAACAGGGAATCTGCTTCTCCCTCTCTCTCTGCTGCCCTCTGTTTGTGTTTATTTTTTCTCTGTGTATGTGTCAAATGGATAAATAAAGTCTTTTTTAAAAAAATGAAATCAGGGGCACCTGGGTGGCTCAGTGGGTTAAGCCGCTGCCTTCGGCTCAGGTCATGATCTCAGGGTCCTGGGATCGAGTCCCGCATCGGGCTCTCTGCTCAGCAGGGAGCCTGCTTCCCTTCCTCTCTCTCTGCCTGCCTCTCTGCCTACTTGTGATCTCTCTCTGTCAAATAAATAAATAAAATCTTTAAAAAAATGAAATCAGGATCTTGAAAAGATATTAAGGAAAACAAGTCAGTCAGAGAAAGACAAATACCATATGTATTTGAACCTATGTTCATTACAGCACCGTTCACAATAGCCAATTAGGGAAACAACCTGAATGTCCAAAAACAGATGTATGGATAAAGAAAGTGTGCGCAATACATAAGTGGAGTACTAGTCATCCTTAAAGAGAACAAAAAAAAAAAAAAGGAAATCCTACAATATACAAACGTGGATGAATCTTGAGGCCATTATGCTAACCGAAATAAACCAGTCACAGTAAGACAAATAATGCATGATTCCACTTAAATGTGGTATCTATGATAGTCAAACTCAAAGAATCAAAGAGTGAATCAAAGAAGAGTTTGCCATGGGCTCTGGGGACAGGATAATGGTGAGTTACTGATCCATGAGCAAGATGAAAGAATAGAGAGTTGCTCTACAACATTGCACCCATTCCAACAATCACATATTGTACACTTAAAAATTCCAGAGGTTCTGTGTCGTGGTAAGTGTTCTTTATATTTTACAGATTAAATTTTAAAAAAATAAGACCCTACAGGTCTCACCTGTTGTAATGGCCAAAATCTAAAACACTAATACCACCAAATGTTGGTGTCAAAAACTTAGGAATATCCCAGGTCAATCCAATGAACCTCACTAAAGTGGTAAATAATAAAAGTGTCATGTGCTCACACCAAAAAGACAGTTCAGGAACTGTAAGCAATCAAACTAGACTATGGAAAGAGGCTCGGGGGTATATTATTAAAAAGCAGCTTATATCGTGAGAAGACTGGGAGTGTCTGTTCTGTTTTAAAGAATTCAAGAGGCCAATGTGTATTATTAATATGGGTTAATAATGGAGCTTTATTAAAGATTGTATTTTTAAGCAACCTCAACCCCCAACATGGGTCTCAAATTTACAACCATGAGATCTGGAGTCATAGTTCTCCTGAAAGAGCCAGCCAGCACCGCCCCCCCAGTTTACCACATTTATCCAAATATCTGAGGACAACTCTTACTATATACCCTTTTGGATTGTTTAAAGTATAGTTTCACATGCATTTATGTTTATACACCTTTGAAAATAAAATTGATGCTTTAAAAGAATTAAAGAAAAATTAATTATACCAAGAATATATACTAATGCAATAGGAAATATATTAATATTCTGATCATAGCTCACTCATAAAATCTGCGGATAAGGAGATGATAATTTAAAAAGGTTGCCACAATATTGGCAAAGTCTGTTAGTGCAACATAGACATTGCTTTTCAATTATTCTTTACACAATGTGCTGACTCCCATAGAGTCTCCCAATCCCGTGATATGTGGTCCTCTGTGAGAGGTTGCAAAACAGAAATTAGACAAATCAATACTGAAAGAGCATTTTCTCTCACCATATTTTCTGGGCACTGAGAACAATCACACTTGAGTTCTTACTGTCAGAAAGCCAACTGATCTGTTTAACTGGTCAGGACATGAGCCATATCTTCCCCTCTGTTTCTGCTCCCAAGCCTACGTGTTGAATATCAGCCCGAGCCTGCCACCTTATTCACTAGAAAAGAAAGCAGGGCCGAGATTCCTGATCTTTCTTTTCCTTGCTCGGATACATGTGTTTCTCCTCCTTTCCTCCCTTCCCTTCTTTCTCTACTAAAACCTGGTTTGGAGCTGAAGCTCTCCCATCACCTCTCCTGCCACACTTTGTCAGGAAGACACTGGGCAGAGGTCACCTTCTCAGGCACATTCTTTGTCTCTGAAAGTGTCATAGACACAGCAACACCCACCAGGGTGCCCTGTACAACTTGTGGGGCTGGACATTCACTGCAAGGATGAGCAAGAGACCACTTCATTGTTATATGGTTTTACCCTGAAATTACTTATGCTCTGGCTGAGGAACTCTTGGCATGAAACTGGTCTCGGTGTCACTAAGAAACAGCTGGGGTTGGGGAATGTTACTTCTGGTTCCTATGTTCTAGTCATTTGTATGATTTTTGTATCAATCAGACACTGACGGACAAACAACAGATTGTGCTGGAACCAGAGTCGATCAGGCAGAGACACTCAGCATCCAGCCCCATGTTCTGCTCAGAGTTTGCACTCAGCTCCCCCTGCAGTTCCTGTCACTGTGTCACTCAGGGCACAGTAGTACACAGCTGAATCTGTTGCTTGCACTGAGCCTTTCTCCAAGTGGAAGGATTTGGAATCTCTGTTGTAGGTGGCTTCAAATCCTTTGTTGCTTCCCTTCTCCTTGTCCCTTGAGGCTTTCAGGAGGAGCTCTAGACCTTCTCCTGGATACTGGACATACCAGAAAAGAGTGGGGTAACCTGTTGTTGTATAAGTACAGTTGATAGTCAGGGAAGCCTCTTCTGAGAGGGTCACTTGGCTCTCCACCTGAGTCACTGAGTCTCCATGGGTTTGTCCTGAGGAAAAAGAAAAGAGACCTGCGTCACCTTATGTATAAGCTCTTGGAGAAATTACAGTTAAGCATTTTGCTGACACAATGGAAGAAAGAATCCAAATTTTAAGAGGCATTTTACTTACCAAGCATCAAGAGTACCACAGTCACGAAGACTGGAGAACACTTCATCTTTGGAGTGTCACCTAAATAATGTTCTTCATTCTTACCATGGAGAAGGTTGGAGTGACAGAATGATCAGTGGACGCCCACATTTCACACAGGAAATGTGATTGTGGTAGGAAGCTGCACCCCCTGGTGGACAGGGACTAAAAAGCGTGCATGTTGGCTGGAATCCTCCCCAAGGCAGCCATCCCTTACATCCCTGACTCCACGGGTCACATGTCAGGCTTCAGGTGGCTCTTGGAAGTCTAAACAACAGCAATCCTGACCTCTCAGGTCTATTTTGTTCTTCTTACTCTACCTGGTATGGAAATTCTTTAACACACATCCCAGGGAATTTCTGTAGCTGAGAAGACACCCATTTTATTGAGCATTTTAGAACAGTTTGTTTTTTAATATTTTCATATATCCATTCAGAACCAGCCAATAATCCAATAGAATGTCATAAAAGGGTTTTAACTTGAAATCAAAGGAAGTAATAAGAAGTCACATCATTATTCTTCACTTTTCAGTCCTGCACCCCACATGCGGAACAAGGAATGTCATTCATTACACCCTCACTGTATATTTGCTAAATTAAACAAAAATAATGAATAAACAGCTTTTGATGAGGAATCACTATTACCAGAATATAATATTTCCTCAGTCCTAAATCATACCAATTGTAAGGGATGCAATATTTTTAATCAAAGCTTTTTAGGAGGAAAACCTCACATTATCTTGGCAATAGTCAAATATCCCTGCATTTCAAAATCATTTGAAAAGTGAAAAATATTAACCCTAGCCAGGAAAAAATATAATCACAGTTATCTAATTACTATAGAAATTATTAAGGTAGGAATACCTTATTCCCCTATTTCAATGATTCTAATATAACATAACTAGTATATATGAGTCAGACAAGTATTAATCATATACTTAGTGGATATCTAGCCTCAAGCATGCTTTTCACTGTTGTGTGTATAGTTATGTTGCCATACGTTAATCAAATAATTTTCCTCCACATGGTAGGGAACCTTGAAGATGTGGATTTGCATCAAATGCCTGGAGCATGATTTAGGATTCCCTTCTTCCCAGCTTTTCAAATTGTTAAAGACATAACAGCTTATAGTCACACAAAAGCTGATAGTAAAACAAATGTACCAGTGATTTCAAATTACACATATTATGATCCCACCACTAACTCCAGGACTCATATTTTGCAGGATTGGAACCCACAAGTTTATAAATTTTTAAACTCCCCACCATGGTTTCGTCATAGCCAGTGCCACACCGGTTTGTGAAATTTCATTTGTGATAACTGCCCTCCAGCCAAGATGGTCATCTCCAGCCAAGATGGTCATCAAATATCAGGGAAGAAGGTCTGGAGTCTGCATGGGAAAACATCCCTGTGACTAAACAAATTTTTAAAAACTGGTCTTTTTCTACAATACACCAACGACAAAAGCAAGCACTTCCTTAGCTCCCATTTTATGATCATTTATTTTTTAAAACAAAACAAAATAAAAACACTTCCTTTTTTTAAATTTAATTTTATTTTATTTTTTTATTTTCAGCATAACAGTATTCATTGTTTTTGCACCACACCCAGTGCTCCATGCAATCCGTGCCCTCTCTAATACCCACCACCTGGTTCCCCCAACCTCCCACCCTCCCGCCCCTTCAAAAACCTCAGATTGTTTTTCAGAGTCCATAGTCTCTCATGGTTCACCTCCCCTTCCAATTTCCCCCAACTCCCTTCTCCTCTCTAACTCCCCTTGTCCTCCATGCTATGTTATGCTCCACAAATAAGTGAAACCATATGATAATTGACTCTCTCTGCTTGACTTATTTCACTCAGCATAATCTCTTCCAGTCCCGTCCATGTTGCTACAAAAGTTGGGTATTCATCCTTTCTGATGGAGACATAATACTCCATAGTGTATATGGACCACATCTTCCTTATCCATAGGTTCGTTGAAGGGCATCTTGGTTCTTCCCACAGTTTGGCGACTGTGGCCATTGCTGCTATAAACATTGGGGTGCTGGGAAAACTGGACAGCTATATGTAGAAGAATGAAACTCGTTCATTCTCTTACACCATACAAAAAGATAAACTCAAAATGGATAAAAGACCGCAACATGAGACAGGAATCCATCAGAATCCTAGAGGAGAACATAGGCAGTAACCTCTACGATATCAGCCACAGCAACTTCTTTCAAGATATGTCTCCAAAGGCAAAGGAAACAAAAGCGAAAATAAACTTTTGGGACTTCATCAAAATCAAAAGCTTCTGCACAGCAAAGGAAACAGTCAAGAAAACAAAGAGGCAACCCACGGAATGGGAGAAGATATTTGCAAATGACAGCACAGACAAAAGGTTGATATCAAGGATCTATAAAGAACTCCTCAAACTCAACACACACAAAACAGATCATCATATCAAAAAATGGGCAGAGGATATGAACAGACACTTCTCCAATGAAGACATACAAATGGCTATCAGACACATGAAAAAGTGTTCATCATCACTAGCCATCAGGGAGATTCAAATTAAAACCACATTGAGATACCACCTTACACCGGTTAGAATAAAAACACTTCTAAGGATTATCAGAATAAAGTTCTGGAGAGGGACACATCTTCGGTAAAGCCCTATAAACATTCATCTCCAGACACGTAGAGGAAGCTTAGCGTGGGCTGTTTCAGGCAAGTGGAAACACGCCTCCTTCCCACAATACCCACAAATCTGCCTATCTCCCCTGTTTTAGATCATAGAGGAGGCACATTTCCACAGGGCTTCTTCCTACCTAGCCACATGGAAGCCATGACCACCTTCAGAAGCCTGGAGAACAACATGTTCGAGTTCTCCCACAAGATGGAAAATGTCTTCTTCTTCTTCAATATAAGGGCTTGGCATTGTGAGGGGAGCCTGACAGGGTGAGGGAAGAATTGCTTGGTATGTGCTGATGTGGCCCCAGAATAAGAAACAGGGGTTTCCTGGTGTAGCAAGTGTGTGGGTCATGTCATAATTCTCATGTCCCAGTGAGAGTCTCACTACCCTACATCCTTTTGCATTCAACAACCCTTAACTTGGAAACAATTACATTGAAAATTACATTGAAAATGAATGAGTAAAATTTTATATTGAAATTAGGATTGATGGTTTAACTATGCTATGTTCAATCACTGCATCTGTGATGAATATGGGTGGGTGGCACTTACTTAAAAATAGTCCATGTGGGGTGCCTGGGTGGCTCAGAGGGTTAAAGCCTCTGCCTTTGACTCAGGTCATGATCCCAGGGTTCTGGGATCAAACCCACATCTGACTCTCTGCTCAGCAGGGAGCCTCCTTCCACCCTCTCTCTGACTGCTTCTGCCTACTTGTGATCTCTGTCAAATAAATAAATAAAATCTTCAAAAAAATATTCCATATAATGCATTATGAAAACAACATATGATTGAGAATCATGTTTCCTCACATTACATATGCTGCTCTTTCACCTAAGGTAGAAATAAATTACATTGTGATAAGAAGACAAAGTGTTTAGACATTCACTGTAGCTCTTTCAAGGTACCTTTTGTTATGCCAGTGTTCCTCCTCACTACTCATATCTGTTCAGATGCCTATGTTGAGGCCAAAGTAGAAAAATCTAATCATTCTTTGCTGAAGAGTTTAGGTTGCCGCCCTCAGATAATAGACCTGTCACCAAGGTCTTCTCCTTACTGTTCAGTTTCCACAGCTTAGCTCTATTCAGAAAGGCCAAAATAGACACCAGAGTTTGGTCATTAGGTTATCAAGCCTTTGAACTTATGTTTTTCCCTTGTCTCAGCTGAACCACAGTAAGCTTCCATGTTTGTATGTTCAGTTCTAAAAGGAATATACTCTAGGTGACCCTATGCTCCTCCACAGAACTGTTGACCATATAATAATTGATTATAATAGAACTTTCTCTGTGTATGTATGTTAAAAGTAAGGCTGTGCCCTAAGGACATTCCTCCACATCATAGTGAACAGCAAAGATCCATTGCCTATCATTGTCTGTCTCTTGATAGTGTAGCCAAGACTTAACATCCTTGCCTCAAAATCACTGTAGCCTCAGCTAAATTGGTTGAAGCATCTTCAGAACTTGCATTGTATATGTCTGCATGAAACATGATGGAACCACATAACGTAAAAACTGGCCTCCTCTCTAAGGGATAGACTATAACTATCTAAAAATGCCCAGCTAGCTGAGTAAATGGGAAATATTATTAATTTCTCCTCCAATCATTCAACTTTAATATATTTCTCAATGAAAGGAATCTCATAATTGTGCTTCTGTCATTCAAGAAGTGCCCATGTGCTGGACAGATCTTTTGGACACTCTGGCATCAAATTACGAAATAATAGATTTTTAAAAAATAATTTTATGTTGGAGGAGGAGTCAAGATGGCGGAGAAGTAGCAGGCTGAGACTACTTCAGGTAGCGGGAGATCAGCTAGATAGCTTATCTAAAGATTGCAAACACCTACAAATCCAACGAGATCAAAGAGAAGAAGAACAGCAACTCTAGAAACAGAAAATCAACCACTTTCTGAAAGGTAGGGCTGGCGGAGAAGTGAATCCAAAGCGACGGGAAGATAGACCGCTGGGGGAGGGGCCGGCTCCCGGCAAGCGGCAGAGCAACGGAGCACAAAATCGGGACTTTTAAAAGTCTGTTCCGCTGAGGGACATCGCTCCAGAGGCTTAACCGGGGTGAAGCCCACGCGGGGTCAGCATGGCCTCAGGTCCTGCAGGGTCACAGAAGGATCGGGGGTGTCTGAGTGTCGCAGAGCTTACACGTACTAGAACAGGGAAGCTGGCTATAGAGACAGAGCCAAGGAGTGAGCTCTAAGCTCGGGGTTACCTTGAACCGGTCGCAGGCTCGGTGAGCTCAGAGCGCTGCCGGAGGCCAGGGTGATGGGAGTAATTGGGCGCTGTTCTCTGAGGAGTGAGGCCCCAGGCTCTCGGATCCTCTGGGCCGGAGACCAGGAGGCCGCCATCTTCATTCCCGCCCTCCGGAACTCTACAGAAAGCCCTCAGGGAACAAAAGATCCCTGAAGCAAACCCGAGCGGATTATTCAGACCAGCCCCAGGTAAGGGCGGTGCAACTCTGCCTGGGGCAAAGACACTTGAGAATCACTACAACAGGCCCCTCCCCCAGAAGATCAACAAGAAACCCAGCCAGGACCAAGTTCACCTACCAAGGAGTACAGTTTCAATACCAAGGAGGGCAGCGGAATTCCAGAGGAGGAGAAAGCAAAGCATGGAACTCATGGCTTTCTCCTCATGATTCTTTAGCCTTGCAGTTAATTTATTTTTTTTTCTTTTTCAATTTTTTTTTCTCCTCTTCTGCTGAATTTTTTTAACTTTTATCCTTTTCTTTTTTAACGTTTTTTAACTAGTTTATCTAATATATATATATTTTTTCCCCTTTTATATTTTTTCTTTATTGGTTTTCTTTTTTTAATTGTTTCTTCTTTTTTTTTTTCTTTCTGAACCTCTTTTTATCCCCTTTCTCCCCCCTCACGATTTGGGATCTCTTCTGATTTGGCTAAAGCATATTTTCCTGGGGTTGTTGCCACCCTTTTACTATTTTACTTGCTCCTTCATATACTCTTATCTGGACAAAATGACAAGGCAGAAAAATTCACCACAAAAAAAAGAATAAGAGGCAGTACCAAAGGCTAGGGACCTAATCAATACAGACATTGGTAATATGTCAGATCTAGAGTTCAGAATGATGATTCTCAAGGTTCTAGCCGGGCTCGAAAAAGGCATGGAAGATATTAGAGAAACCCTCTTGGGAGATATAAAAGCCCTTTCTGGAGAAATAAAAGAACTAAAATCTAACCAAGTTGAAATCAAAAAAGCTATTAATGAGGTGCAATCAAAAATGGAGGCTCTCACTGCTAGGATAAATGAGGCAGAAGAAAGAATTAGCGATATAGAAGACCAAATGACAGAGAATAAAGAAGCTGAGCAAAAGAGGGACAAACAGCTACTGGACCACGAGGGGAGAATTCGAGAGGTAAGTGACACCATAAGATGAAACAACATTAGAATAATTGGGATTCCAGAAGAAGAGGAAACAGAGAGGGGAGCAGAAGGTATATTGGAGAGAATTATTGGAGAGAATTTCCCCAATATGGCAAAGGGAACAAGCATCAAAATCCAGGAGGTTCAGAGAACCCCCCTCAAAATCAATAGGAATAGGTCCACAACCCGTCACCTAATAGTAAAATTTACAAGTCTTAGTGACAAAGAGAAGATCCTGAAAGCAGACCGGGAAAAGAAGTCTGTAACGTACAATGGTAAAAATATTAGATTGGCAGCAGACTTATCCACAGAGACCTGGCAGGCCAGAAAGAGCTGGCATGATATATTCAGAGTACTAAATGAGAAAAACATGCAGCCAAGAATACTATATCCAGCTAGGCTACATTGAAAATAGAAGAAGAGATTAAAAGCTTCCAGGATAAACAAAAACTGAAAGAATTTGCAAATACCAGACCAGCTCTACAGGAAATATTGAAAGGGGTCCTCTAAGCAAAGAGAGACCCTAAAAGTCGTAGATCAGAAAGAAACAGAGACAATATACAATAACAGTCACCTTACAGGCAATACAATGGCACTAAATTCATATCTCTCAATACTTACCCTGGATGTTAATGGGCTAAATGCCCCAATCAAAAGACACAGGGTATCAGAATGGATAAAAAAACAAAACCCATCTATATGTTGCCTACAAGAAACTCATCTTAAACCCGAAGACACCTCCAGATTTAAAGTGAAGGGGTGGAAAAGAATTTACCAGCTAATGGACATCAGAAGAAAGCAGGAGTGGCAATCCTTATATCAGATCAATTGGATTTTAAGCCAAAGACTATAATAAGAGATGAGGAAGGACACTATATCATACTTAAAAGAACTGTCCAACAAGAAGATCTAACAATTTTAAATATCTATGCCCCTAACATGGGAGCAGCCAACTATATAAACCAATTATTAACAAAATCAAAGAAACACATCAAATAATACAATAATAGTAGGGGACTTTAACACTCCCCTCACTGAAATGGACAGATCATCCAAGCAAAAGATCAACAAGGAAATAAAGGCCTTAAATGACACACTGGACCAGATGGACATCACAGATATATTCAGAACATTTCATCCCAAAGCAACAGAATACACATTCTTCTCTAGTGCACATGGAACATTCTCCAGAATAAATCACATTCTCAGTCCTAAATCAGGTCTCAACCGTTATCAAAAGATTGGAATCATTCCCTGCAAATTTTCAGACCACAATGCTCTGAAGCTAGAACTCAATCACAAGAGGAAATTTGGAAAGAACCCAAATACATGGAGACTAAACAACATCCTTCTAAAGAATGAATAGGTCAACCAGGAAATTAAAGAAGAATTGAAAAAATTCATGGAAACAAATGATAATGAAAACACAACGGTTCAGAATCTGTGGGACACAACAAAGGCAGTCCTGAAAGGAAAATATATAGAGGTACAAGCCTTTCTCAAGAAACAAGAAAGGTCTCAGGTACACCTAACCCTACACCTAAAGGAGCTGGAGAAAGAACAAGAAAGAAACCCTAAACCCAGCAGGAGAAGAGAAATCATAAAGATCAGAGCAGAAATCAATGAAATAGAAATCAAAAAAAAAAAAAAAAACAATAGAACAAATCAACAAAACTAGGAGGTGGTTCTTTGAAAGAATTAATAAGATTGATAAACCCCTGGCCAGACTTATCAAAAAGAAAAGAGAAAGGACCCAAATAAATAAAATCATGAATGAAAGAGGAGAGATCACAACGAACACCAAAAATATAAAGACAATTATAAGAACATACTATGAGCAACTCTACGCCAACAAATTTGACAATCTGGAAGAAATGGATGCATTCCTAGAGACATATAAACTACCACAACTGAACCAGGAAGAAATAGAAAGCCTGAACAGACCCATAACCAGTAAGGAGGTTGAAACAGTCATCAGAAATCTCCAAACAAACAAAAGCCCAGGGCCAGATGGCTTCCCGGGGGAATTCTACCAAACATTTAAAGAAGAACTAATTCCTATTCTCCTGAAACTGTTCCAAAAAATAGAAATGGAAGGAAAACTTCCAAACTCATTTTATGAGGCCAGCATCACCTTGATCCCAAAACCAGACAAGGATCCCATCAAAAAAGAGAACTACAGACCAATATCCTTGATGAACACAGATGCAAAAATTCTCACCAAAATACTAGCCAGTAGGATTCAACAGTACATTAAAAGGATTATTCACCACGACCAAGTGGGATTTATTCCAGGGCTGCAAGGTTGGTTCAACATCCGCAAATCAATCAATGTGATACAACACATTAATAAAAGAAAGAACAAGAACCATATGATACTCTCCATAGATGCTGAAAAAGCATTTGACAAAGTACAGCATCCCTTCCTGATCAAAACTCTTCAAAGTGTAGGGATAGAGGGCACATACCTCAATATTATCAAAGCCATCTATGAAAAACCCACCGCAAATATCATTCTCAATGGAGAAAAACTGAAAGCTTTTCCGCTAAGGTCAGGAACACGGCAGGGATGTCTGTTATCACCACTGCTATTCAACATAGTACTAGACGTCCTAGCCTCAGCAATCAGAAAACAAAAGGAAATGAAAGGCATCCAAATCGGCAAAGAAGAAGTCAAATTATCACTCTTTGCAGATGATATGATACTATATGTGGAAAACCCAAAAGACTCCACTCCAAAACTGCTATAACGTGTACAGGAATTCAGTAAAGTGTCAGGATATAAAATCAATGCACAGAAATCAGTTGCATTTCTCTACACCAACAACAAGACAGAAGAAAGAGAAATTAAGGAGTCAATCCCATTTACAATTGCACCCAAAACTATAAGATACCTAGGAATAAACCTAACCAAAGAGACTAAGAATCTATACACAGAAAACTATAAAGTACTCATGAAAGAAATTGAGGAAGACACAAAGAAATGGAAAAATGTTCCATGCTCCTGGATTGGAAGAATAAATATTGTGAAAATGTCTATGCTACCTAAAGCAATCTACACATTTAATGCAATTCCTATCAAAGTACCATCCATTTTTTTTTTCAAAGAAAAGGAACAAATAATCCTAAAATTTATATGGAACCAGAAAAGACCTCGAATAGCCAAAGCAATATTGAAAAAGAAAGCCAAAGTTGGTGGCATCACAATTCTGGACTTCAAGCTCTATTACAAAGCTGTCATCATCAAGACAGCATGGTACTGGCACAAAAACAGACACATAGATCAATGGAACAGAATAGAGAGCCCAGAAACAGACCCTCAACTCTATGGTCAACTAATCTTCGACAAAGCAGGAAAGAATGTCCAATGGTAAAAAGACAGCCTCTTCAATAAATGGTGTTGGGAAAATTGGACAGCCACATGCAGAAAAATGAAATTGGATCATTTCCTTACACCACACACGAAAATAGACTCAAAATGGATGAAGAACCTCAATGTGAGAAAGGAATCCATCAAAATCCTTGAGGAGAACACAGGCAGCAACCTCTTCGACCTCAGCCACAGCAACATCTTCCTAGGAACATCGCCAAAGGCAAGGGAAGCAAGGGCAAAAATGAACTATTGGGATTTTATCAAGATCAAAAGCTTTTGCACAGCAAAGGAAACAGTTAACAAAACCAAAAGACAACTGATAGAATGGGAGAAGATATTTGCAAATGACATATCAGATAAAGGGCTAGTGTCCAAAATCTATAAAGAACTTAGCAAACTCAACACCCAAAGAACAAAGAATCCAATCAAGAAATGGGCAGAGGGGGCGCCTGGGTGGCTCAGTGGGTTAAAGCCTCTGCCTTCAGCACAGGTCATGATCTCAGTGTCCTGGGGTCGAGCCCCACATCGGGCTCTCTGCTCAGCCGGAAGCCTGCTTCCCTCTCTCTCTCTGCCTGCCTCTCTGCCTACTTGTGATCTCTCTCTCTCTGTCAAATAAATAAAATCTTTAAAAAAAAAATAAAGAAATGGGCAGAGGACATGAACAGACATTTCTGCAAAGAAGACATCCAGATGGCCAACAGACACATGAAAAAGTGCTCCATATCACTCAGCATCAGGGAAATACAAATCAAAACCACAATGAGATATCACCTCGCACCAGTCAGAATGGCTAAAATTAACAAGTCAGGAAATGACAGATGCTGGCGAGGATGCGGAGAAAGGGGAACCCTCCTACACTGTTGGTGGGAATGCAAGCTGGTGCAACCACTCTGAAAAACAGCATGGAGGTTCCTCAAAATGTTGAAAATAGAACTACCCTATGACCCAGCAATTGCACTGCTGGGTATTTACCCTAAAGATACGAACGTAGTGATCCGAAGGTGCACGTGCACCCGAATGTTTATAGCAGCAATGTCTACAATAGCCAAACTATGGAAAGAACCTAGATGTCCATCAACAGACGAATGGATAAAGAAGATGTGGTATATATACACAATGGAATACTATGCAGCCATCAAAAGAAATGAAATCTTGCCATTTGCGACGACGTGGATGGAACTAGAGGGTATCATGCTTAGCGAAATAAGTCAATCGGAGAAAGACAACTATCATATGATCTCCCTGATATGAGGGAAAGGAGATGCAACATGGGGGATTAAGGGGGTAGGAAAAGAGTAAATGAAACAAGATGGGATTGGGAGGGAGACAAACCATAAGTGACTCTTAATCTCACAAAACAAACTGAGGGTTGATGGGGGGAGGGGGGTTGGGGGGGTGGGGTTATGGACATTGGGGAGGGTATGTGCTATGGTGAGTGCTGTGAAGTGTGTAAACCTGGCGATTCACAGACCTGTACCCCTGGGGATAAAAATATATTATATGTTTATAAAAAATAAAATTTAATTAAAAAAAATTTATGTTAAACATTGAAGAAGACAATACCAGCCTGGTCATGAAATTAGTACTCTAGACCCCTTTATAAAACCCAGTCCCTTAGCAGAAGCAATGCTAATTCTAGTAGCTGAACTAGTGGATATCTCTCATGCGCACCACTTTAAACAAAAAAAAAAAATGTGTAGTCAGTGTCAGGCAATATGTTTTTAATGTAGGACACAGTTTCCAAATACTATAAAGATAATGAAGTTTCTTAATGTTCTAACTTTCCTTAACCCTCTCTCATGCATTATATTAGAAAGGGACAGAAAATACATGAAGTTTTTAATGTCTTTATGCTACTCAAAAATTTTTTTTGCCATGAAGACAAAGTCTCACAATACAAAGGACCCTATAAAGCAGGAAAACATGAGGAGGTTATTGGACAAGCATACCTTTCTGATCAAGGTTCTTATGCAAGAGCCTCTTACAGAACATAAAGACAAGTACATGGAAAGGTTTAATAATTGCATCTTAGGTGTAGAAAATTTGGCCCCAATTTTGTAAAGAATCACTAAAAATGACTGATTTCTTTGATCCATGAGATCCATGATCCATCAAAGTCAGGATAACATCCTGGTAGAGGCAAATGATCACCAACAAACACTTACTAAAATCTGCCAGAGATGACACATCGTAGTAGGGGCATACTGGACACAACTTTAAATGAACACTGGTGGGAAAATATTTCTAGGAAAGCAGATGATGGGGCTCTTCATGCGTCTCTTGGAACTGACAAAATCCCATAAAACCTGGAAACGTGGAATATGGTCTGGAAATCTGTCCCAAGGAGGTGTTTGAGTATCTCTAAAAGGATCTTACATAATCTCATTCCCTGCATCATCTATGTGTATGTACTAATAATAGTGTTTTACTTACTGCATGGATTGAAGCCCTCTCCCATCAGAAAATAACACCAATCACAAAAGTTAAAAATCAACTGGATTTTGAGGTACCTGGCTTGCTCAAGTTAAGTGTCTACGTTTGGCTTAGGTCATGATCTCAGGGTCCTAGAATTAAGCCCCTCATTGGGCTCTCTCCTCAGTGGGGAACCTACTTCTCCTTTTCCCTCTGCTGCTCCCCCTGCTAGTGTTCACTCTGTCTCTCCTCTCTGTCAAATAAATAAATAAAATCTTTTAAAAAGTAATCAATTGGATTTTGTGTTTACTACCGGTGCCATTTCAATTAATCTCTATGTAGTGGAAAACATTTCTCTGGGACAATTTGGTCAGTTAGCCCTCACATAAAAACTTTACTTTTCCTATCACCCTCATCCCCAATCCTCTCTTATAATGGAAACAAGAAATAGAATATAAAAACTTAAATGAGTTACTTTAGCAGATACACTTAGACTACTGTGGCCTAGTACATGTTAGCTTTAGCCACATCCTTTCTTCATGAAGTCCTGTGCTGTCTTACCATAAACTATTCCCTGTAGCCCACATAACTCAGAATGTCCCAACCCAACCCTTCACAAACTGACTAGACAAATAAACTCTTGACACTTTTCCTTCCATCCCAGGCAGCAATTACTCTCCTGGCCTTTCATTTAATCAGCTCTAAACAAAATCTCAGAGAAAGATTGAGATTGAGACGTGAGAAATAACCTTATTAGGCACTTTTTATTACCAGTTCAGCAGATAAACTACCAGAAATGGAACCTTGGTTACGTGTGTACCAACTAGTACGGCATCATGCAGCGTTCATTGACAGGAATGGGAAATGTTGCTCATATTAAAGTAACCTTTTCTTTCTTTCTTTCTTTCTTTCTTTCTTTCTTTCTTTCTTTCTTTCTTTCTTTCTTTCTTTCTTTCTTTTCTTTCTTTCTTTCTTTTCTTTTCTTTTTCTTTTTTTAGTAGGCTTCATGCCCAGTGTAGAACCCAACACAAGGTTTGAACTCACCACCCTGAGATCAAGACCTAATGAGATCAAGAGTCAGAGGCCTAACCAACAGCCACCAAGGTGCCCCTCATGTTAGAGATCTTAAACTGAGTTTCTCAAGAGAATCAGCAGAAGCAGACATTTCATGAAAGTGAGTGCTGACCCAAGAAATGTGAAACAAACATCTACAGCATGAAGCAGATAACTCCATCCAAGGCCATTAAAAGAGATATCAGATATTTGGCAACACTGATGATCATACTCTTCTGTAGATTCTTTTGTTTCTTTGTCCTTTTAAGAATATATTTCCATTTTAATAATACTTACATATTTCTGAATTACCTGATTTTGTTCTTTTACTAATAAAATAACTTGAGTATAGCCTCTGTTCAAGACAATACCCATCCTAATGCTGTAGTTCACCTTTACTAAGTCATTGGTAGTGCAACAAAAGTAAAATATTATTGGACATGTTATTTTGTGCCAACGCCTG
>NW_019154088.1:21683671-21746910 GCF_002288905.1 Enhydra lutris kenyoni | reverse complement strand
CCATTTTCTGCTGGGTTTAGAAGATGATCATTGTTTCTTATAGGGTCATGGATGCATAGCTGTTCTGTGACTAGGAAAATTGCCTCGCTGGGTCCACATATTTTACTTCCCTCCACCTCAATACCTTCAACATATGCAAACACATGCACGCACCCACCCATGCACCAACGTGGGCAACAACATCTTCCTCAATTACCCAAAATCATGTGGTGCCTCTTTTCCCTGACCCTTTCCAGAGGGCACAGCACACACTGAGATGCTTTCACAGTAGGCCCTGGTGTCCTCTTACCTAGTCTTTCCTACAAGGGTGCCCCTATCCATAAAGAGCCTATTTTCTTTTCTTTTCTTTTTTTTTAATCATTTTTTTATTTATTTTCAGCATAACAGTATTCATTGTTTTTGTACCACACCCAGTGCTCCATGCAATCCGTGCCCTCTCCAATACCCACCACCTGGATCCCCCAACCTCCCACCCCCCACCTCTTCAAACCCTTCAGATTGTTTTTCAGAGTCCATAGTCTCTCATTGTTCACCTCCCCTTCCAATTTCCCCCAACTCCCTTCTCCTAACTCCCCATGTCCTCCATGCTATTTGTTATGTTCCACAAATAAGTGAAACCATATGATAATTGACTCTCTCTGCTTGACTTATTTCACTCAGCATAATCTCTTCCAGTCCCGTCCATGTTGCTACAAAAGTTGGGTATTCATCCTTTCTGATGGAGGCATAATACTCCATAGTGTATATGGACCACATCTTCCTTATCCATTCGTCCGTTGAAGGGCATCTTGGTTCTTTCCACAGTTTGGCAACTGTGGCCATTGCTGCTATAAACTTTGGGGTACAGATGGCCCTTCTTTTCACTGCATCTGTATCTTTGGGGTAAATACCCAGTAGTGCAATTGCAGGATCATATGGAAGTTCTATTTTTAATTTCTTGAGGAATCTCCACACTGTTCTCCAAAATGGCTGCACGAACTTGCATTCCCACCAACAGTGTAAGAGGGTTCCCCTTTCTCCACATCCCCTCCAACACATGTTGTTTCCTGTCTTGCTAATTTTGGCCATTCTAACTGGTGTAAGGTGATATCTCAATGTGGTTTTAATTTGAATCTCCCTGATGGCTAGTGATGATGAACATTTTTTCATGTGTCTGATAGCCATTTGTATGTCTTCATTGGAGAAGTGTCTGTTCATATCTTCTGCCCATTTTTTGATATAATTATCTGTTTTGTGTGTGTTGAGTTTGAGGATTTCTTTATAGATCCTGGATATCAATCTTTTGTCTGTACTGTCATTTGCAAATATCTTCTCCCATTCCGTGGGTTGCCTCTTTGTTTTCTTGACTGTTTCCTTTGCTGTGCAGAAGCTTTTGATTTTGATGAAGTCCCAAAAGTTTATTTTGGCTTTTATTTCCTTTGCCTTTGGAGACATATCTTGAAAGAAGTTGCTGTGGCTGAAAAGTGGTTGATGTCACTGTCTGCTGATAGCTTCTTTCTTGTTTCTCTCTATTTTTGTGGCTTTCTGCCCTTTGGAGTATCTTCACTATCTTTTTAAAACAGTTCTAGAGAAATCAAGAGATATATTGTATCATTAATCTACAATGTTTTTTTTTCTTAGAGATTTTAAGTACTCTCAACATACAACACGGGTCTCAAATTTATGACTTTGAGATCCAGAGTCCGAGCTCTACCCACTCTACCCAGTCAGGCACCCCTAGTCTACAATGTTTATCTAAAAGCCTGAGAAAAATTTCTATTGTATACCCTCTTGAATTATTTAAAGTACATTTTCACATGCTTTTATATTTATAGAGGTATGAAGAAAAAGTTTATATTTTAAACCAATTACATGAAAAATTAATTTAAACCAAGAATATATAACTAATATATAAGGAAATGTATTAATATTCTGATCATAGCTCATTCATAAAATCTACTGATAAGGGGATTATTAAATTTAATAATTTAATTACTAAATTAAAGGTCATAGAGTGCCTGGGATCATAGGGAAGTTCTTTGGTTAAATGATTGGCTCAGTAGTTTGGTTAAATGATTGGCTCTTCGTTTCTGCTCAGGTCATGATCAGTTCATGAGATCAAGTTCCATGTCAGGCTCCATGCTTTTTGAGGAATCTGCTTGAGATTCTCTCTCCCTCCCTCTCTGTCCTCCCACTGATGACTCTTAACCCATAATCAGAATGATAGACCTGAGAGGTGAGGATTGCTGTTCTTCAGACTTCCAAGGGCCATCTGAAGATTGACATGTGTTTCATGAAGTTGGGAATGAAGCAGATGGGTGACTTGGGGAGGATTCTGGCCAACATGCACCCATTACATAGGCTGAAGCTTTCCCATCACCTCTCCTGCCATACTCTGTCAGGAAGACACTGGGCATCACGACCTTCTTGGTCACACTGTGTCTCTCTAAAACTGTGATAAGACACAGGATATCCCACCAGGGTGCAATGACCAACTTGTGGGGCTGGATGTTCACTCCAGGAATGAGCACAAGACCACTTCATTATTATATGGTTTTACCTTGAATGAGTTACACTGAGGAAGTATGACTGAGGAAGTCTTGGCATTGAACTGCATTCAGTGTCACTTAAGGAACACCTGGATTTGGGGAATGTTACTTCTGGTTCCTAAACTCTAGTTGTCTGTATGATTTTGTATCAACCAGACACTGAGCGACAAACAACCACAGACTATGCTGGAACCAGAATGGATCAGGCAAAGACACTCAGCTTCCAGTCCCTTGTTCTGCTCAGAGTTTGTGTTCAGCTCCCCCTACAGTCTCCGTCACTGTGTCAGTCACTGCACAGTAGTACACAGCTGAATCTGAGGCTTGCGCTGAGCCTTTCTCCAAGTGGAAGGATTTGGATTTGGCGTCAAAGGTGGCTTCAAATCCTTTGTTGCTTCCCTTCTCCTTGCCCCTCAAGGCTTTCAGGAGGAGCTGTAGACCTTCACCAGGATACTGGACATACCAGAAAAGAGTAAGGGACCCTGATGCTGAATAAGTGCAGTTCACAGTCAGGGAAGCCTCTTCTAAGAGGGTCACTTGGCCTTCTGTCTGAGTCACTGAGTCTCCACGGGTTTCTCCTGAGGAAAGAGGAAGGAGATCTGTGTCACCTTGGGCATAAAACTCATGGATAAATAATAGTTAAATGTTTAACTGACACCATGGAAGAAAGAATCCAAATTGTAAGAGGAATGGTACTTACCAAGCATTAAGAGTACCAGAGTCACGAAGCCTGGAGAACACTTCATCTCTGGAGTATCACCTAAATAATGTTCTTCATTCTTACTATGAAGAAGGTTAGAGTGACAGAGAAATGATCAGTGGAAGCCTACATTTCACACAGGAAATATGACTGTGGTAGGAAGCTGCACCCCCTGGTGGACAGGGACTAAAATGCATACATGTTGGCCAGAATCCTCCCAAAGGCAGCCATCTGTTTCATCCCTGACCTCATGAGGCACATGTCAGGCTTCAGGTGGCCCTTGGAAGTCTGAACAACAGCAATCCTGACTTCTTAGGTCTGTTTTGTTCTTAAGACACTGCCTGATATGGAAGTTCGTTAACACGGCATCCTGGGGCATTTCTGTGGCTGGGAGGGTAACAAACTTCTTAAAGCATATGAAAGCATCTAACTACAGTACTTCATATTCTCATGTGTCCTTGTGGACCAGCCCAAAAACCACTGACTGCCAGAAATGGGGTTTGAGTTGAATATGGAAAAAGTCAGAGGAAGTCAAGTTATTGCTGACTGATTCTGTTTTGGGCACTTTACCCCGATATTTAGAACTGTGACTGTCATTTTTAAAGTACTCTCTAAATGTTTTCTAAATCAAACAAAAATAATGAACAAATGACCTTTAATTGAAATACTGTATTTACTTTTCCTAAACTATTAGCAATTGCTAGAAATACTATTTTTTAATAACAGTTTTCAGAAGAAGTCACACTATTTGTTAGTCAACCATTTTTAGTCAAATATTACTGATTTTCAGAATCATTAAAAAGTGAAAAATAGCAAATACAGACAGAAGAAACATCATACATGGAGTCATCAAATCCATATAGAATCATCTGAAATTAAATTTTCAATATTTTGTTGACTCCAAAATCAGGTGACTAAGGTATACGAATTAAGCAAAAAATATTAATGCTATAATCTTAACAGCTTTAGCCTCAAGGATGCTTTCTATTACTGTCCATCTGTCACATTTTGTTGCCAAACATTAATCAAATAATTTTTCCCACAAGGTAAAAAATCAGGATTATCAGGAAAAAGTTCTAGAAAGGGACACATCTTCTGTAAAGCCCTGTAAACATTTATCTCTAAGCACATAGATGGAAGCTTAGCCCAAGCTATATCCTGGAGGCAACTCTCGAGAGATTCAGATCAAGGAGGTTCATGAGTCCAGGGCTAACATGGAAACACTTTCCCAAATGCAGAGGGAAGTAAGAAATTCTGGCCTGGATACTGTTTGGATTAATGTGTCCCTTTGCTTCCCCTCCACCTTCCAAATCAGGTTGTCAGGCCTGCCACAGAAGTACACTAGAAAGGAATTTGGGACAAACCCCTGCAAAGTTGTATTCAGATATGCAGGTGAAATCCCAAGGAGGTTAGAATGATAATGGTTGAAAATAAACATGGGGCAACAGAATGGCTCACCTGGTGGAGGTTTAGGCTCTTGTTTATGATTAGGGTCATGATCTCAGGATGAGAACCCTGCATGGGCCTCTGCATTCATTCGGAATCTGTTTTCTCTATGTCTCTCTCCTAGTCTCTATCACTCTATCATTCTCTTTAAAATAAAAAAATAAATAAAGTCTTTTTTAAAAAGGAAAATAAACAATATAGTACATGGATGCAGAAAGTCATTATCCTTAACTTTAGTTTTTTAAACAGTTTATTTTTTGTATTTGTCAGAGAGAGAGAGAAGGGGCACAAGCAGGGGGAGCAGGAGGCAGAGGGAAAAGCAGACTCCCTGCTGAGCAAGGAGCCTCATGCAGGACTCAGTCCCTGGACCCTGGGATCATGACATGAGCCAAAAGCAGATGCTTAACCGACTGAGCCACCCAGGCATCCCTATCCATAACTTTAGAAAAAACATTCAGGCCAATGAAAACCTGCAGGAGAAATACTTTACACTCTGTGTCACACGGAGGACTTGCACATCATTGAGGGAAGGTACTGCATAGTAAATATGGATACTTAATGGCTTTTATTAATGCATATATTACATTAAAATAAGCTGCACCAATTAGACAATTCTATATAATTTGACATTTGTATTTGTGAAGTACTCACCACATTCAAGATAATGAACATATGCATCACCCCAAAAGTTTCCTCATGTCTCTTGGCAACCCCTCTCTCAACGCTCACCACTCCCATTTCCAGCGAACATTTCTGCCATGCTTTAGTCTGAATAATTTATAATTTAGAATTATGGAATTATATGTACTCTTTTATTTGGCACTTCACAATGTAATTATTTTAATATTCTTCCATAGTCATAACTACCAAGAGTTTGTTTCTTTCTGTTGCTATGTAGTATATCATCCTATGCCTAAAAAATAGTTTCTCTATTCACCTGTTGCTGGCCATATGGAGTAGCTGCAGTGGGTTCTTACAAACAAAACTGCTATGAACATTTGCATATAAGATTTTTTTATAGACCTATTCTTTCTTTTCTCCTGGGTCCATATCTGGGAGTAGAATGGCTGGATCACATGGTAGATGTACATTTGACTTTCTTAAAAAAATTTGTTCTAGTAGTTTCTTTCATTTTGTTTTGTAGATTTCCTTGCATTTTCTGCACAAATATGCTTTCCAGTAATAGAGAGAATTTCACTTCTTCCCTTCCAAACTGTAAGACTTTTGTTTCTTTTACTTGCATTATTACATTGGCTTGAACCTCTACTTCAATATTAAATACAAGTGGTGGAGTCAAAACTTTCCCTTATTTCTGAAACTAAGGAGAAAGCAATTAATCTTTCACCATCAAGTGTGACATTTGATGTAGACTTTTTGTTAAGCCCTTTTTTAAGGTGAGGAAATTCCTTTCAATTTTGTGTAATTTGCTGGGAGTTTTAATCAGGAATGGATCTGAATTTTGTCAAATGCTTTTTCTGTACCTATTAAGATTATCCTCCTAGAGGACCTGGGTGGCTCAGTTGGTTAAGCGACTGCCTTCGGCTCAGGTCATGATCCGGGAGTCCCGGGATTGAGTCCCGCATCAGGTCCCGGGCTCTACGGGGATTCTGCTTTTCCCTCTGACCTTCTCTGCTCTCGTGCTCTCTCTCACTCTCTCTCTCTCAAGTAAATAAATAAAATCTTTAAAAAAAAAAAAAGATTATCCTCCTAAATTGCTCATCTGCTACTTGTCAATCTCTCTGGGTATATTATTGATAAATTGTCACAACAAAATACTAATAACACTACTAATAATAAATTTACTGCTAATAATAAATTTACAATAGTAAATTTACAAATAATGAAACAAAGCTCGAAAGTATCAAGAAAGTTCATGGCAAAGCTAATGGATTACAACACAGAGCTGGGATAGCAAAAGCCTCTTCCCTCTTTTTGACAGTATAGATTGTCAAATTTCAGAGAAAGACTAGCAGGTAGCAAAAGACTTCTTCCTAAGCCTTTGAAATATTTTAAGAGAGTCTTTTACAGGTTCTTTATTTATGCAAATGGAACTACTGAAAAACAATACAATAATTGCAGGTTTCGATCTTTTACCAAATGAGGAAAGAAATAATGGATACTCAAACTGCTATCCAGGAGCTGACCAGTGGGTAGTGGCTTCACCATTCCATCCAGACCAATTATTCATACGTGAAATAAGCAATGCACTGTAGCCAGAGTGACTCCTTTAGGATTTTGTGATTCACCAATATACTGGAGCTCCATTCATGACTAGTGATCACTCTGTTTTTCTGTTCCTTGAAACTTGTTTGTGATACTGTAGTCTAGAGCATGGTTTTTCCAAATAGCCAATATAAATGTGTCTAAATTTTTTAAAATAGAATTACCTTATGATCCAGCAATCCACTTTTGATGTATAATCAAAAATTGAAAGAATTTGGATATTTCCATAAATATTAAGATGTTTTCGAATTCAAGTTTCTACCAAAAAGTGGAAGCAACTCAATAGCCCATCAACACATAGAAAACATGGATAAATAAAATGGTATATTACATACATAGGAATATTGTTCAACCTTAAAAAGTAAAGAAATTCTGACACATGATGCAAGTGGATGCATCATGGGGACAGTACGTCAAATGAAATTTTGGAAAATTACCAATACTGCATAATTCCACTTCTATGAGAGCTAAAGAGCTTAAGCTCAAGGAAGGAGAATGCAGAATAGTAGTTCTGAAAGAGTGGAGGAATGGAATAAAGGCAAGTTATTGTTTAATGAGTACAAATATTCAGTTTTTTAAGATGCCAAGATTCTAGAAATGAAAGGTGCTGCTGATTGAACAACAATGTAAGTGTATTTCATAACCCTGAACTATACACTCAAAATATTCTCAAATGGTGAAAATGGTCAGGTTCTATAATTAAAGAAACTTGAGGAGATACTTAAGATTTTTACTCTACAATCTGCCTTCCAAATAAACATAAGAGGGTGTTTGATACAAGACCAATTATCAAGCATCTATTACCATTCAATTTTAAGGCCTTAGGTCATTGGGGTTAGAACTGGAAGGAGGAAAATGGAGAGAATGAAGATTTGGAGTGTGGAAAATTGATCAAAAAGGACGGCTGGGAAATGTGCAAACTAACTCACCAGTTGGCAAAAAAGAAATGCACTTTTTTGTTTTTTAAATATAGATGATTTTTAATAGCTTTTAATTACATTATGTTAGTCACCATAGAGTACATCATTAGTTTTTGATGTAGTGTTCCATGATTCATTGTTTGCGTATAACACCCAGTGCTCCATGTAATACGTACCCTCCTTAATACCCATCACTGGGCTCACCCATTCCCCAACCCCTCCCCTTTGAAAGCTTCAGTTTGTTTCCAAGAGTCCATAGTCTCTCATGGTTCATCTCCCTCACTGATTCCCCCCTCCCATTTCATTTTTCCCTTCCTTCTAATGTCCTCCATGCTATTCCTTATGTTCCACAAATAAGTGAAACCAAATAATAATTGACTTTCTCTGTCTGACTTATTTCATTTAGCATAATCTCCTCCAGTTCCATCCATGTCAGTGCAAATGGTAGGTATTCATCCTTTCTGATGGCTGAGTAATAGTTCATTGAGTACTTACAGACCACATCTTCTTTATCCATTCATCTGTTGAAAGTTATCTTGGCTCCCTCCACAGTTTGGCTATTGTGGACATTGCTGCTATGAACATTGGGGTGCCTGTGGCCCTTCTTTTCACTACCTCTGTATCTTTGGGGTAAATGCCTAGTAGTGCAACTGCTGGGTTGTAGGGTAGCTCTATTTTTAATTTGTTGAGGAACCTCCACAATGTGTTCCATAGTAGCCTCACCAACTTAAATTAAACAGAAGGGGAAGGGAGATGCTATGAGTGCTGGGACCAGGAAGGTGAAATAACAAAACAGCCTTTGGAGAAAGGTTGAAGTGAAGGGCAGGAGCTGACAAAGAGGAAAATTGGCACTCCATTCCTTCACAGTGTCCCCCTAGAGCCCCTAATTATGAGCATTTGTGGATAAGTCTGGTGGAAAACAGGTAAACCTCCTATATGCAAAGTGAACACAAGTATTCTAGTGGTGTTAATAAGACAAAATGAGAAAAACTACACTATAAAACAGACTCCTTGGAAATTAAATGGGGGTATAATTGATTCACAGCAAACAAACCTAATTAAACTGTCACTAAATGGTATAAAACAGCATGATGTGCACATATATATACACATATGTATGTATGTAAGAATTATGAAAAAATGGTGTAAGAGTCATGTATGTTCACACTGTGTGATTTATTTAAGGTAGAAGTAAATCACACTATGATAAGAAGGCAAAGCATTTAGACTAATCACTGTAGCTCTTTCAATGTACCTATTGTTGTGCCTGTGTTCCTCCTCACTACCTATGTCTGTTCAGATGCCTATGTTGGAGCCAAAAGCAGAAAAATCTGATCATTCTCTGCTGAAGGGTTCAAGCTGTGGCCCTCAGACAATAGATCCACTGACCAAGGTCTCCTTCTCATTGTTTTGTCTCCACAGCTCAGCTCAGCTCTGTTCAGAAAGGCCAGAATGGACACCAAATTTTGGTCATAAGTTATCAGTCCTTTGAATTTATGTGTTTCCCTTACCTCAACTGAACCACAGTAAGCTTCCAAGCATCATATGCTCAGTTCTGAGACCCAAGGTGATCACTCCGTCTACTTGTATTCTTCCTTCTGCCTCAACACCCTCAACACACACACACACACATGCTCACCCGTGCACACACACACACGTGTGTACCAACATGGGCAACGTTGTATTCCTCAATTATCTAAAAATACGTGGTGCTCCTTTTCCCCAACCCCTTCTGGAGGGCACAGCACACACTGAGGTGCTTCTACACCAGGACTGGGTTTCTCCTTATTTAGTCTCTCACGCAAGTTCACCCCTATCCATATACAGCTCATTTTCTAAAATTATGATGGCACTGTCTGCTGATAGGTTCTTTCCTGTTTCATTTTCTGTTTTCAGCTTTCTGCCCTTTAGGATAGCTTTGCTAAAGTTCTAAAAGCGTGTTAGATGCCTTTGGGTGGCTCATTCAGTTAAGCCTCTACATTCAGTTCAGATCATGATCTCAGTGTCCTAGGATCCAGCCCCCTGTTGGGCTCACTGCTCAGTGGGAAGTGTGCTTCTCCCTCCCCTTCCTCTCCAGCTGTGCTCATGCACTCTCTCCCTCAAATAAATAAATAAATAAAGACTATTAGAGAAATCAAGAGATAAACATGTATTATTAATCTACCATGAGTTTTTTTTTTTAAGAGATTTCAATTTTAACTAATCTCTACCCAAAATGGGCTCAAACTTACAACCTGGAGAGCCAGAATTCCAGCTAAAACCAGAGTCAGCCAGGCACCCCAGTCTACTGTGTTTCTCAGAAGTCTGAGAAAACTCTTATTATATATCCTTTGAATACTTTAAAGTGCATATTCACATGCATTTATATTTAAACAGGTTTGAAAATAAAATTTTCATTTTAAAACAATGAAATAAAAATTAACTAACCAAGAATATTTAACAAATATGTAAGGGAATATATTACTATTCTGATCATAGCTCATTCGTAAACTCTGCAAATAAAGAGATAGTAATTTAAAAAGATTGAAATCATACTGGCAAAATCTTGCATTGCAAAATAGACATCGCTTTTTCTATTATTTTTTGTACAGCTTCACTTTCTCCCATACATTTTCCCAATCCCATGTTTTGTGGCTCTCTCTGAGAGATGGCAAAACAGGAGTTAGAGAAATCAATAGGATTTCCCTCCCAGTGTCACCTCTCTATTTATATCATTAGGAAATCTCAGTGCAAGAGCATTTTTTCCCACCATATTTCCTGGGCACTGAAAGCTATCTCTGTTGAGTTCTTATTGTCAGAAAGTCAACTGATCTATTTAACTGGTCAGGACACAAGCCACATCCTCCATTCTATTTCTGCCCCCAAGCCTTCATGTCAAATATCATCCTGAGTCTAAGATCTGATTTACTAGAAAAGAAAGCAGGGCAGAGGTCTCTGGCCTTTCCTTTCCTCGGTCAGGTACATGTGTTCCTCCTCCTTTCTTCCCTTCCCTTCTTTCTCTACTAAAACTTGGTTTGGGGCTGATGGTCTCCATCACCTCTCCTGCCATTCTCTGTCAGGAAGACATTAGGCATCACCACCTTCTTGGGCACATCATGTGTCTCTAAAAGTGTTATAGACACAGAAACACCTACCAGGGTGCCATGAACAACTTGTGGGGCTGGATGTTCACTGCAAGGATGACCACAAGACCACTTCATTGTTTTGTGACTCTACCTTGAAATTACTTACAGTCTGGCTGAGGAATTCTTGGCATCAAACTGTTTTCAGTAGCACTAAGGAACACCTGGGGTTGGGGAATGTTATTCTGGTTCCTATGCTCTTGTTCTCTGTATGATTTTGTATCAACCAGACACTGAGGGACAAACAACCACAGACTGTGCTGGAACCAGAAGAATCAGGCAGAGACGCTCAGCATCCAGGCCCCTATTCTGCTCAGAGTTTGCGATCAGCTCCCCCTGCAGTCCCCATCACTGTGTCATTCATGGCACAGTAGTACACAGCTGAATCTGAGGCTTGCACTGAACCTTTCTCCAAGTGGAAGGATTTGGATGTGCCATCGTAGGTGGCTTCAAATCCTTTGTTGCTTCCTTTCTCCTTGTCCTTCAAGGCTTTCAGGAGGAGCTCTAGACCTTCTCCTGGATAATGGACATACCAGAAAAGGACAGGGTACCCTGATGCTGAATAAGTACAATTCATAGTCAGGAAAGCATTTTCTGAGAGGGTCACTTGGTCTTCCTTCTGAGTCACTGAGTCTCCACAAGTTTGTCCTGAGGAAAAAGAAAAGAGACCTGTGTCAACTTGGGCATGAAGCTCTTGGATAAACTATAGTTAAACTTTATACTGATAGAAAAGAAAAAGAATCCAAATTTTAAGAAGGATTTTACTTACCAAGCATTAAGAGTACCACAGTCACACAGCCCGGAGAACACTTCATCTCTGAAGAGTCAGCTAAATAATGTTCTTCATTCTTACCATGAATAAGTTTGGAGTGACAGAGAAATGATCAGTGGAAACCCACATTTCACACAGGAAATGTGATTGCGGTAGGAAGCTGCACTCCCTGGTAGACAGGGGCTGAAATGGGTGCTTGTTGGCCAGAATCCTTAAACACTGAAAAACAAAAACAGACTATTCATGCAATTACTACTCCAGACCTCTTTACAAAATCCAGTCCCTTGAGAGCATCATTAAATTAAATAGCTGAACTAATGAGTATCTCTTGGATATGTCAATTTACAAAAAATCACGTGGTTGATGTCAGTGAGTATGTTTTTAAGGTAGGTCACTGCTTCCAAAAACTATAAAGACAATCTGGTTTCTTAAGTTTCCAACTTTTCTTAACCCTTTCATGTATCTCCTGCATTCCACTAGAAAGGAACAGCAAATACATTAATTATTTCATGTATTCATGAATTTTTTTTTAAATTGTCATCAAAACAAAGTCTTCGGTTTAAAAAGACACTGGTAGAAGCTAAGAAAAAATGCTTGAGCAGGTCATCATAAATATGAATTCCAAGATAGTCCTTATGTAAGTACTTCTCTAAAAACATAAAAACAAAACCAAGGAAAAGTTCAATTAATTCTATCTTGGTTGTAGAATATTTGGCACTAAATTTTGTAAAGAACTACTATGAATGATTGATTTGATGATCCATGAGAACAAGATGTAGCAAAGCCAGGACAGCTGCCTAGTGCAGCCAAATGATACCAACGAACACTTGCTACAATCCACCAGAGACAACACTTCATACTGGGAATATACTGGATGCAACATTAAACCAAACACTAGTGGGGAAACTTTCCTAGGATGGCAGACAATGGGGCTTTCGATGCCTTTCTGGGAGTTAATGAAATCCCAAAAAATCTGGAAAGGTGGGATATGCTCTGAAATACTGTCCTAAGGAAACATTTGAGTATCTCCAAAGGGATCTAACACAGTTGCATTCCATGCATGAGCTAAGAGTGTGGATGGGTAATAGTATTTTATTTTCTACATGGATTGAACCATTCTCTTCCCTGAAAGCCACAACAATCACAAGAGTCAAATTACAGGGGCGCCTGGGTCGCTCAGTCAGTTGAGCACGTGCCTTCAAGTCAAGTGCTGATCCTGAGGTTCTGGGATTGAGTCCCGCATCCTGCTCAGCGAGGAGCCTACTTCTACTCCCTCTGGCTGCCACTCCCATACTTGTGCTCTCTCTCTCTCTCTCTCTCTCCGTCAAGTAAATAAATAAGATTTTTTTTAAAGAGTCAAATATCAATTGGATTTTGTGTTTAATGCCTATACCATTTCAAATACTCTCTAGAGGGCAGAGCAAATGTCTCTGGGAAAGTTAGGTAAAGTTAGGACTCACATAGAAACTTCTCTTCTCCTATCACACCCAGATCCTGTGGAAAAGTGGAAACAACAAATGCAATGTTAAACTGAAATGAGTTACTGTAGCAGTTACCCTTGAACTACTGTGGTCTGGTACAGCCTTAGCCTTTGTGGTCCTGTGTCTACCCTTACAAAGTCCTAGCTGTCTCACTTTGAACTGGTCACTGTAGCGCACATAACTCAGATATCCCAACCCATATGAATTCCAGCCTTCCCAAACTATTGAACTAGATAAGGAAAGCCTTGACATTCTTCCTTTTCTCACAGGTACAGACTGCTCTGTGGACATTCATTTCATCACCGTTACATGACCTAAACCTTTGGTGCCTTGAACAAAATCCCAGAAAAAAACTGTCATTGAGAATTGTGAAATAACCTTATAGGTACCACTTATTACTAATTCAGCAGATAAAGTAGAGGAAATGGATCCTTGGTTACATGTTTATCAAATACTATGACATCCTACATTCTTCACTGACAGAAATTGGAAATTTTACTCATATTAGAGATCTTAAACTGAGGTTCTCTGGATAATCAGCAGAAGCAGACAGTCCACGACGACTATACACATAATATCCTAGGAAAAAAACATGTAACTGCATGACGAACATCTCCATCTAAGACAATTAGAAAAGAATTCTCACCATTAGGCTCTTTGTTTTGTTGACTGTTTCCTTTGCTGTGCAGAAGTCTTTATCCTAATGAAGACCCAAAAACCAATGATTTGTATGGTTACACCATTGTATGGTGACTAACATAACACAATAAAAGAAAAAGGAACTGAATAAAAGTTAAGGTTAAAAAAAAAGAAGAAAAGAATTCTCCTAGATATTAGGAACCACCAATTTTAATACTTTCCTTTGTATCCCTAAGAGGTTATTTTTATCCTTTTAGATGTATTTTCTCACTTTAATGGTGAAATCTTAGATATTTCTGATTATCCTGAATGTTTTCTCACTATTAAAATAAATTGCATGGGTATAGTCTTTATTTGAGACAATACCCACCCTAGTGTTATAGTTCAGCTCTGCACAGACAATGCTAGTGCAAAAATGCTTAAGAATTATTGGGTAAGGCCAGCAGATACATGAAAAAGTGCTCCACACTACTTGGCATCAGGGAAATACAAATCAAAACCACACTGGTAGAATGGATAAAATTAACACATCAGGAAACAACAGATGCTGGCAAAGATGCAGAGGAAGGGGAACCCTCCTACACTGTTGGTGGGAATGCAAGTTGGTGCAGCCACTCTGGAAAACAGCATGGATGTTCCTCAAAAAGTTGAAAATAGAGCTACCCTATGGCCCAGCAATCATGCTGCTGGGTTTTGACCCTAAAGATACAAATGTAGTGATCCAAAGGGCCACGTGCACCTGGATGTTTATAGCAGCAATGTCCACAAGAGCCAAACTGTGGAAAGAACCTAGATGTCCACCAACAGATGAATGGATAAAAAAGAGGTGAGATATATATATATATATATATATATATATATATATATATATATATATATATATATATATATATATATATAGTGGAATACTATACAGCCATCAAAAGAGATGAAAACTTGCCATTTGCAATGACGTGGATGGATCTAGAAGGTATTATGCTGAGTGAAATAAGTCAATCAGAGAAAAACAATTATCATGTGATCTCCCTGATATGAGGAATTTGAGGGTCAAAGTGGGATAGGGAAGGATGAAATGAAACAAGACGTGATTGGGAGGGAGACAAACTATAAGAGACTCTTAATCTCACAAAATACACTAAGGGTTGCTGGGGGGATGGGGCTATGGATAGGGTAGTTGGGTTCTGGACATTGGGGAGGGTATGTGCTATAGTGAGTGTTGTGAAGTGTGTAAGCCTGATGATTCACAAACATGTACCTCTGGGTCAAATAATACATTATAGGTTAATAAATTAGTTAATTAATTAATTAATTAAAAAAAGAAAAGAATTATTGGATATGTTATTCACATCAGTGCCTAAAGAAGCCAAATAATAACCATACCCTAATGCTACTGCTAGAGTGAATCTTCATCTGTTAGATTACCCCCAAAATGTGAGAAAGTTTCTATTAATAAAAATTTAGAATGGAGTTTGTACAACTCAACATGTGTACAGAATTTGACTCAACTTGATTATGAGATGTACTTACCTTCAACACCAATTCTGCATTATCAATTGCCAAATACATTTTGTAGAACTATAAATCAAGTCTCTAAAGAAATTCAAACACTTGAAATGATGAGCTTGTTCCTCTGAAAATTACTTCAAATTTCAAAACTTCGGTGGTAGGAAACACTGAGATTGGTGACAGAGGTGAGGTCATGTGTGTGCCTGTGGCATGTGCTTCCTCCCACAAAAACACATAGTTCTCAAAAGCTCATGTGTTGCATGCTGCAATCAATATGACATTTTTAAAACACAAAAATAAGAATAGAACAATATATGTAAGGATTTGGGAATATGGAATTGTGTAATGGCAAAAGAATAGCACAAAGGACTTTTGGAGAGTAAACTATTTGGTACCATGATATTATGATGGCTATATACAGATGAGGATCTTTACAGTGTACTAATCCTTATAGATGAGGATCTATATAGTGTACTAATATTCAAAATTCAGAGAACTGTGCACCACAGATAGACACTTTTCCATATAATTCTTTTAAAATTAAAATTTTAGGGGCACCTGTGCGGTTCAGTTGGCTAAGTGTCTGCCTTTGGCTTAGGTCATAATCCCAGATTTTAGGATTGAACCCCACACTGGCTCCCCGCTCATCAGAGCGCCCACTTCTTCCTCTCCCTCTGCCCCTCACCCCAGCACTTGCACTCTCCCTCCCTCCCTCTCTCTCTCTCTCTCTCTCTCTCTCTCTCTCTCTCCCTTTCACTCAAATAAATAAATAGAATCTTTAAAAAAAGAAAAACACTTCCACTGATGTATTTTTAATTAATTAATTAATTATAAAATAATTTAAACACTGAGATGAAAATAGCAAAATAGGAATTTTCTACCCCCCCCACCAAAAAAAATCTACTGAGCTTCACAATCATACACTAAACTAAAAAAAGTGCCTATGAAAAAGTCCAGCAAAAAAGACACAACACATTCTGGGGCAAAACTAATCTGATCTTGACAGAGAGAGGAGGGCACAACAAACAATTTGCTTTACCTTCCTCACCCCTGCCCATGTGACACAACTCTGAGCCAAGAGACGCCTTCCATCCTGTGATTTCCCCAATGGAGGGAAATGAGAACATCTGAATGAACACACGGCTCCCCAAGCTATAGAGGATGCTGCCAAAGAGAACCTTGTTTCTAGACCCATTCAGAATACTGAGGTGTACTGCTCACTGGTGAGTGGGGTGCACCTAGCAGAACAGCACCCAGGGCTCCTGGAGGGCAGTAAAACAACATGGACCTTACAAATCACCGCACAACCTCCAATAGGAATCCGTCCATGAGCAGAAGACATGAACAGATATTTCTCCAAAGAAGACATACAAATGGCTAACAAACACATGGAAAAATGTTTGACATCATTAGCCATCAGGAAAATTCAAATCAAAACCACATTGAGATACCATCTTACATCAGTTAGAATGGCAAAAATTGACAAGGCAAGAAACAAAAAATGTTGGAGAGGATGTGAACAAAGGGGAACCCTCTTACACTGTTGGTGGGAAGGCAAGTTGGTAGAGCCACTTTGGAAAACAGTGTGGAGGTTCCTCAAAAAGTTAAAAATAGAGCTACCCTATGACCCAGCAATTGCACTCCTGGGTATTTACCCCAAAGATACAGATGTAGTGAAAAAAAGGGTCACATGCACCCCAATTTTCATAGCAGCAATATCTACAAGCTGAAATATAGAAGGAACTGAGATGACCTTCAACAGATGAATGGATTAAGAAGATGTGGTCCATAAATACACAATGGACTGTTACTCAGTCATCAGAAAGGATGAATGCCCACCATTTCCATTGACATGGATGGAACTGGAGGGGATTATGCTAAATGAAATAAGTCAAACAGAGAAAGACAATTATCATATGGTTTCACTCATATGTGGAATATAAAGAATAGCATGGAGGACATTAGGAGAAAGAAGGGAAAAATAAAGGGGGGAAAATCAGAGAGGGAGATGAACCACGAGAGCCTATGGACTAAGGGAAACAAATGGAGGGTTTTGGATGGGAGGAGGTGGGGAAATGGGTTAGCCCAGTGATGGGCATTAAGGAGGGCAGGTACTGCATGGAACACTGGATGTTATATGCAAACAATGACTCATGGAATGCTACGTCAAAAACTAATGATCTACTCTATGGTCACTAACATAACATAATAAAATAAAATAAAATGGAATCTGTCCCTGAGCAACTGGGGTTGTTTGTCTGCAGACCCCCACAAATGGTCCATGAGTACACAAAACACAAAGTCTCTCACCCATACATCAACCCACCCAGTGACCTCTCAACAGTGCACACAGAGGGGTAAAAACAGTGAGCTTTTGGAGCTAGTGAGGGGGTTAGCGAGCTTGTGCAGAAAGCTGCCCCACACTGACAGACTGGGAGAAATCACATAAATGCAGTCAGCACCATCCTAGAGAAAGCAAACAAAAGGGAGACTCTCAGGACCCAGTCTGGCTTCACAGGATCAAGAGAAGGCCTAAAAGTCTGTACTTCCTTATTCCAGGATGTAGGAAACAAATAAGCAAACTATGGGGAAGATTTAAAGCCTGAATGTGTCTGGATCTGAGACTCAGTGCACACTCAGGCTAAAACACTTGTTTTCTTCCACTGCATCAATTCTCACCTCAGTATGATCAAGCATTCAAACCTGTAGAAACTGCACCCTCTCTCTTGCTTCTAATTGATTTAAGAGGAAACAAATGAATAATATAGAAGCATGCTTCCTTCTGACTCCATTATCAGGCTTGGAGGAAAGGCACCAATCAGGAGTCGTCTTCCTTCTACTGCACAGGAGCTGGAGGTATTAGGAGGGAAAGAATCAAGCCCATTGACATATTGGGCTACAGTTTTAACCTCCATTGGTCAGATGTGATAAGCTGAATTTAATCTGAGGACTTCTCCAGGAAGAGAAAGCCAGTTACCAAATACCTAGCAACCATAGCTCAGCTAAGCAGAACCACTGTCACCCTACCAAGTACCCATTATATTCATCATTAGTTAGGAAGACTTGGAGGGACCTTGAAAGGAGCCTACTACCCTTGAGCAGGGGTGAGAGAATGAGAGAATGAAATTGTTCTCAGTTTGTTTCATGCCATTGATTTCTCTTCAGCACTAGAATTATTTCTTTTAAGTAAAGGTGTGGTTAATAGTGTTTAATTCAGTCGAACATGAACATGTGGAGGAAGGTTGGTAGCATGTCATCTCTACATTAGCCATTAATCCAAAAGCCTTTGTATAATCTACTAATAGTAAGGTGGCTGACACATGCTTACAAAAATTTTCCCATATATCTCAGAAAGAAAGGCTCTCATTATGATAACAAGAAATTACAAGTTCAAAAATAAATTGAATAGTCTTCTAACAGCAGGGCATCATTAAGAAAGAGAGACATAAAAATGGAAAGAAACAGTGTGTTCTCAATCAAATATTCACATATACACTTTAAGGACTTTGATTTTTCACAAATCAATTTATAAATAGAATTCAAACAGAAACCTTAAATTAAAATTATGAGTCAGTAACAGAATTGTCCTTTCCTTCTTTCATTAACATCTACTGATAATCAATTATGTGGAAAAGTTTTCTTAGGTACATAAAGTATACAAATGAATGAAATACAAAATTCTGTCTCCTAAATTGTATGAGGCAATTATGGTGAACAGATACAGAATTTTGTAAATGAAAATATATTTCTGAGATTTATCTGAAGTTCACATTGTCAAATCACTCCCTATCTTGATTTCCCTCAAACACACAAGTAGTACATACCAGCCCTAGTCTCCAAAGGAAAACCTATGACCTAATTCCTGAACAGGAAAGTGATCAAAGCACACAGAAATGGTGGTCAAATTTTGTCTGAAATACAGAGAAACAAAATTAAATAAACTCTTTTTAATTAAATAACTCACAGAGTTATTATAATGCACTAATTAAGTGAAAACTTAAAAATCAACATTTTTTAAAATTTTTTATTTTTTAATTAACACATAATGTATTATTAGCCCCAGGGGTATGAGTCTGTGAATGGCCAGGTTTACACACTTCGTAGCACATACCTTCCCCAATGCCCATCACACAACCACCTTCTCCCTACCCACCTTCCCCCGGCAACCCTCAGTTTGTTTTGTGAGATTAAGAGTCTCTTTTGGTTTGTCTCTCTCCCGATCCCATCTTGGTTCATTTATTCTTTTCCTACCCCCCAAACCCCCCATGTTGCCTCTCAACTTCCTCATATAAGGGAGATCATATGATAATTGCCTTTCTCTGATTGACTTATTTCGCTCAGCATAATACCCTCTAGTTCCATCCATGTGGTCGCAAATGGCAAGATTTCCTTTCTTTTGATGGCTGCACGGTATTCCATTGTATATATAGACTACCCCTTCTTTGTCCATTCATCTGTTGATGGACATCTCGGTTCTTTCCATAGTTTGCCTATTGTGGACATTGGTGCTATAAATATTTGGTTGCACATGCCCCTTTGGATCACTACATTTGTATCTTCAGTGTAAATACCTAGTAGTGCATTTGCTGGGTTGTAGGGTAGCTCTATTTTCAACTTTTTGAGGAACCTCCATGCTGTTTTCCAGAGTGGTTGCACCAGCTTGCCTTCCCACCAGCAGTGTGGGAGGGTTCCCCTTTCTCTGCATCCTTGCAGCATCTGTCATTTCCTGACTTGCTAATTTTAGCTAATTAGTGTGAGGTGGTATCTCATTTTGGTTTTGATTTATATTTCCCTGATGCCGAGTGATGTGGAGGACTTTTTCATGTGTCTGTTGGCCATCTAGATGGCAGAAAGGTCTTTGCAGAAAGGTCTGTTCATGTCTTCTGCCCATTTCTTGATTAGATTATTTGTTCTTTGGGTGTTGAGTTTGATATGTTCTTTATAGATTATGGATACTGGCCCTTTATCTCATATATCATTTGCAAATATCTGCTCCCATTCTGTCAGTTGTCTTTTGGCTTTGTTAACTGTTTCCTTTGTTGTGCAAAAGCTTTTGATCTTGATGAAGTCCCAATAGTTCATTTTTGCCCTTGCTTCCCTTGCCTTTGGCAATGTTCTAGAAAGAAGTTACCGTGGCTGAGGTTGAAGAGGTTGCTGCCTGTGTTCTCCTCAAGGATTTTGATGGATTCTTTTCTCACATGGAGGTCCTTCACCCATTTTGAGTCTATTTTTGTGTGCGGTGTAAGAAGATGGTCCAGTTTCATTTTTCTGCATCTGGCTATCCAATTTTCCCAATACCATTTGTTGAAGAGACTGTCTTTTTTCCACTGGACATTTTTTCCTGCTTTGCCAAAGATTAGTTCACCATAGAGTTGAGGGTCTATTTCTGGGCTCTCTATTCTGTTCCATTGTTCTGTGTGTCAGTTTTGGTGCCAGTACCATACTTTCTTGATGATGACAGCTTTGTAATAGAGCTTTAAGTTTGGAATCGTGATGCCACTAACTTGGGTTTCCTCTGGCTTTTCGAGGTCTTTTCTGGTTCCATATAAATTTTAGGATTATTTGTTCCATTTCTTTGAAAAAAAAAAAAAAGGATGGGATATTGTAGGGATAGTATTAAATGTGTAGATTGCTTTAGGTAGCGTAGACATTTTCACAATATTTGTTCTTCCAATCCATGAGCATGGAACATTTTTCCATTTCTTTGTGTCTTCCCTAACTTCTTTCATGAGTACTTTATAGTTTTCTGAGTATAGATTCTTAGCCTCTTTGGTTAGGTTTATCCCTAGGTATCTGATGGTTTTGGGTGCAATTGTAGATGGGATTGACTCCTAAATTTCTCTTTCTTCTGGCTTGTTGTTCTTGTAAATTAATGCAACTGATTTCTGTGCATTGATTTTATATCCCGACACTTTACTAAATTCTTGTATGAGTTCTAGCAGATTTGGAGTGGAATCTTCTTGGTTTTCCATATACAGTATATATCATCTGCAAAGAGTGATAGTTTGGCTTCTTCTTTTCCAATTTCGATGCCTTTAATTTCTTTTTGTTGTCTGATTGCTGAGGCTAGGACTTCTAGTGCTGTGTTGAATAGCAGTGGTGATAATGGACAGCCATACCTTGTTCCTGACCTTAGTGGAGAAGCTCTGTTTTTCTCCATTGATAATGATATTGGCAGTGGGTTTTTCATAGATGGCTTTGACGATATTGAGGTAAGTACCCTTCTATCCCTACTCTTTGAAGAGTTTTGATCAGGAAAGGATGCTGTGCTTTGTCAAATGCTTTTCAGCATCTGTTGAGAGTATCATATGGTTCTTGTTCTTTCTTTTATTAATGTATTGTATCACATTGATTGATTTGCAGATGTTGAACCAACCTTGCAGCCCTGGAATAAATCCCACTTGGTTGTGGTGAATAATCCTTTTAATGTACTGTTGGATCCTATTGCTAGTATTTTGGTGAGAATTTTCACATCTCTGTTCATCAGGGATATTGGTCTGTAATTGTCTTTTTTGATGGGATCCTTGTCTGGTCTCGGGATCAAGATAATGCTGTCACATAAAATGAGTTTGGAAGTTTTCCTTCTATTTCTATTTTTTTGGAACAGTTTCAGGAGAATAGATATTAATTCTTCTCTAAATGTTTGGTAGAATTCCCCTGGGAAGCTGTCTGGCCCCGGGCTCTTGTTTGTTAGGAGATTTTTGATGACTGCTTCAATCTCCTTACTGGTTATGGGTCTGTTCAGGTTTTCTCTTTCTTCCTGGTTCAGTTGTGGTAGTTTATATGTCTCTAGGAATGCATCCAGTCCTTCCAGATTGTCAAATTTGCTGGCATATAGTTGCTCATAATATGTTCTTGTAATTGTTTGTATTTCTTTGGTGTTGGTTGTGATCTCTCCTCTTTCATTCATGATTTTATTTATTTGGGTCCTCTCTCTTTTCTTTTTGATAAGTCTGACCAGGAGTTTGTCAATCTTATTAATTCCTTCAAAGAAACAGCTCCTAGTTTTGTTGATTTGTTCTATTGTTTTTTTGGTTTCTATTTCATTGATTTCTGCTCTGATCTTTATTGTTTCTCTTCTCCTGATGGGTTTAGGCTTTCTTTGTTGTTCTTTCTCCAGCTCCTTTAGGTGTAGGGTTAGGTTGTGTATTTGAGACCTTTCTTATTTCTTGAGAAAGGCTTGTATCACTATATATTTTCCTCTCAGGACTGCCTTTTTTGTGTCCCACAGATTTTGAACAGCTGTGTTTTCATTATCGTTTGTTTCCATGAATCTTTTCCATTCTTCTTTAATTTCCTGGTTGACCCATTCACTCTTTAGAAGGATGCTCTTTAGTCTCCATGTATTTGGGTTCTTTCCAAATTTTCTCTTGTGATTGAGTTCTAGCTTCAGCGCATTGTGGTATGAAAATATGCAGGGAATGATCCCAATCCTTTGAAACCAGTTGAGACCTGATTTATGACCCAGGATGTGATCTATTCTGGAGAATGTTTCATGCGCACTAGAGAAAAATGTGTATGCTGTTGCTTTGGGATGGAATGTTCCGAATATATCTGTGATGTCCATCTGGTCCAGGGTATCATTTAAGGCCTTTATTTCTTTGTTGATCTTTTGCTTGGATGATCTGTCCATTTCAGTGAGGGAAGTGTTAAAGTCCCCTACAATTATTGTATCATTGTTGATGTGTTTCTTTGATTTTGTTATTAATTGGTTTATATAGTTGGCTGTTCCCATGTTAGGGGCATAGATATTTAAAATTATTAGATCTTCTTGTTGGATAGACCCTTTGAGCATGGTATCTCATGCTCACCATGATACCTCATCTCTTATTACAGTCTTTGGCTTAAAATAAAATTGATCTGATAGAAGGATTGCCACCCCAGATTTCTTCTGATGTCCATTAGCATGATAAATTGTTTTCCACCCCCTCACTTTAAATCTGGAGGTGTCTTCAGGTCTAAAATGAGTTTCTTGTAGACAACATATTGATGGGTTTTGTTTTTTGTTTTTTTTTTATCCATTCTGATACCCTATTTCTTTTGATTGGAGTATTTAGCCCATTTACATTCAGGGTAACTATTGAGAGATATGAATTTAGTGCCATTGTATTGCCTGTAAGGTGAATACTATATATTGTCTCTGTTCCTTTCCGGTCTACTAATTTTAGGATCTGTCTTTGCTTAGAGGACCCCTTTCAATATATCCTGTAGAGTTGGTTTGGTGTTTACAAGTTATTTTAGTTTTTGTTTGTCCTGGAAGCTTTTTATCTCTCCTTCTATTTTTCAATGATAGCCTAGCTGGATATAGTATCCTTGGCTGCATATTTTTCTTGTTTAGTGCTCTGAATATACTATGCTAGTTCTTTCTGGCCTGCCAGGTCTCTGTGGATAAGTCTGCTGCCAATCTAATATTTTTACCATTGTATGTTACAGACTTCTTGTCCCAGGCTGCTTTCGGGATTTTCTGTCAGTTAGACTTGTAAATTTTACTATTAGATGATGGGGTGTGGACATATTCTTATTGATTTTGAGTGGGATTCTTGCACCTCCTGGATTTTGATTTTTTTTTTTTTTTTGCCATATTAGGGAAATTCTCTTATGCCCTTTGCCATAGTAGGGAAATTCTCTACAATAATTCTCTCCAATATACCTTCTGCTCCCCTCTCTCTTTCTTCTTCTTCTGGAATCCCAATTATTCTAATGTTGTTTTGTCTTATGGTATCACTTAACTCTCGAATTCTCCCTTCATAGTGCAGTAGTTGTTTGTCTCTCTTTTGCTCAACTTCTTTATTTTCTGTCATTTGGTCATCTACATCACTAATTCTCTCTTCTGCCTCATTTATCCTAGCAGTAAGATCCTCTATTTTTTATTGCACCTCATTAATGGCTTTTTTTTATTTCAACATGGTTAGATTTTTGTTCTTTTATTTCTCCAGACAGGGTTTCTCTAATATCTTCCATGCCTTTTTCCAGCCCATGTAGCACCTTAAGAATTGTCATTCTGAACTCTAGATCTGACATATTACCAATATCCATATTGATTATGTCCCTAGCCTTCAGTACTGCCTCTTGTTCTTTTTTTTGTGGTGAGTTTTTCCACCTTGTCATTTTATCCAGATAAGAAAATAAGAAGGAGGGAATAAAATACTAAAAGGGTGGCAAAGACCTGATGAAAATGTGCTTTAATCAAATCAGAAGAGACCCCAAATTGTGGGGGGAAGATAGGAGGTAGAAAGAAGTTCAGAAAAAAAAATTTAAAAAGGAAAAATAAAGAAAAAATATAAAAAAGAAAATATATATTTAGACCAGTGAATAGGACAGAGTCACCCACTTAATTTTGGGAGTATTTTGGTTGCTTAGAAGAAACTACTCCCAAAATTTTAAAGAATGAAATATATATATATATATATATGTATATATATATATATATACATATATATATATACATACACACACACACACACACAAAATAAGGGTAAACATGAAGGGATGGGATATGAGTATAAAGATGAAAAAACGTTTTTAAAATTTCTCAAAGAAGAATTGATAAGATAAGTTGGTTGGGAGAATAAGAAAAAGAAAGTGGAGAGAATTTGCTCAGGCTGGAGACCCGAACAATGTCATATGCTAAATTTAGGGTACATTTTGATCTATTAGAGGAAGCTCTATCCCAAAAATTTTTTTAGAAGATAAAACCCTATGTGTATACAAAAAATAAAGTTACATACAATGAAGGATAAAATATGACTATAATAATGAAGGTTCAAAAATGACTTTTTAATGAAAAGTATTGTTAAGGTAAACTAGTTTTAAAAAGTTAAAAGAGGAAAGAGTAAAAGTTAAAAAAAATTTAGCATAAGAAAAAAATAAAATAAAAAAAATTAATTAACTTTGCAAGACTAAAGAATCATGGGGAGAAAGCCTTGAATTCCATGCTTTGCTTTCTCCTCCTTTGGAATTCTGCTATTATCCCTGGTAAGTGAACTTGGTCTTGGCTGGATTTCTTGCTGATCTTCTGGGGGAGGGGCATGTTGCAGTGATTCTCAAGTGTCTTTGCCTGAGGCGGAATTGCACCGCCCTTACCAGGGGCCAAGCTAAGTAATCCTTTTGGGTTCGGGTTCACTTTTGGGAGCTTTTGTTCCCTGAACGCTTTCTGTAGAGTTCTGGAGGAGGGGAATGAAAATGGCGGCTTTCCAATCTCTGGCCTGGAGAAGCAGAGAGCTGGGGGCCCCACTCCTCAGTGCACCCCCCAAGAAAAGCACTCAATCACTGCCATCTCCCTGGCCTCTGGCCTCGCTCCCAGCTCACCCAGCCTGTGAACAAGTGTCTCTGTCTCTGGCACACAGCCCCTCCTGGAGTCTCCCAAACCAGCACATCCCTGCACTCTTTCAGGGGGATCTCCTGGATCTTGTGGGCTCTCTGCTCACAGAGCAGTGGTCTGACTGTGACACGGACCACAGTTTAAGGTAGCCCCGAATTGAGAGCTCACTCTGCAGCTCCATCTCTGTAGCTGGCTTCCCTGCTCTAATACCTGCAAGCTCTGTGACACTCAGACACCCCCGATCCTACTGTGACCCCACGGACCTGAGACCACGCTGTCCCCACATGGACTTCACCCTGGCTTAGCCTCAGGAGTGATGTACCTCAGTGGAGCAGACTTTTAAATGTTCTGGTTTTGTGCTCCATTTCTCTGCCACTTGCCAGGAGACAGCCCCTCCCCCTGCAGTCTATCTTCCCATTGATTTGGATTTACTTCTCCACAGGTCCTACCTTTCTGAAAGTGGTCAATTTTCTGTTCCTGGAATTGCTGCTGTTCTTCTCTTCAATCTCCTATTGGAATTGTAGGTGTTTGGAATTGTTTGATAAACTCTCTAGCTGATCTCCTGCTACCTGATGTCAACTCAGCTGCCTTCTTGTCCGCCATCTTGACACACACCTCCAATATTAACATTTTTAAAAAGCAAATGTTTGAGGAAAGAATTAGTGAAGAAGGGAATGTTAAAATTGAAATACACAAGGTGAAAATTTCATGATCCTCATTATAATAAGAATTCTTAGAGACTAAAAGGAATATCCACAATAATTGTAATTACAGAATTATTGCTTTCATTTTCTATTTTCCATATTTCCATGTTGGCATGTAATGTTTTAGAATCACAAAATTCATTATTGCTACTTCTGAAATGCAATGTTTAAATGCCCATCCATAATAAGGACTGTAATATCAGTACTAAGTGGATATTTATAGGAGAGAGTCAGAAGAACAAATGTAAAGTCATCTTGAAGAACTGAATTTCAAAATAAAACATCATCAAATCACATCAAGAATCCAAAAACAAGAATCATCCAACAAAATGTTTTCACCCTGTTTGGGTCATCTCCATCTTAATAGTCTAGCATATTAGCTTCCACTTATAGACAGACAATAGCACAAAAGCTATCCTTGAAGGTCTGTGTCATAGGATGGGGGCTGCTCCAGTACCAGGTCTGAGTGCAGGCAGCAGGTGCCTGGGAAGTAATGTGTGTTTGCTGAGCAGAAGTACACACACAGCTGAGTCTTCAGGCTGGGTGTCTCTGATATGCAGGGAGAGATGTTTGGCCATCCTATTCAATGAGACAGTGAGTCTTTGGTCTTCTTTTGTGGCCACAGTTGAACAAATGTCTATAAGGAGTTGGGGATCGTTTCCAAGCTCTTGCTTATACCAGGGGAAGTAGTCTGAGGTACTGTCTAAATAACTGCACTTGATAACAGAGATGCTTCCTTCCTGGACACTCAGGGTAGAAGGATGCTGCTCCACATTCTCTACTTGGCTGAAGTAGGGTAGAAGGGTGCTGCTCCACATTCTCTACTTTCCTGTGCAGGAAAAAAGGTGAGAGAAAGGAGAAGAGATTCCAGGTTATTATGCTTCAGAATTCTTTTTTTCTACCCTAAGTGGAGGAAATCTCAGTAAAGCCAGTCTTGACCTCTGAATAATATCCACTAATATACTCTGTTGCCCATAAACACTCAACTCACAGTTCAGCTGCAGCCATGAGAACATGATTAAAGCTCCCATGGAAGTCTTCATGGTTCCTCCCCGTTAAGCTCAGGTTCAGAATTGCAGCCTCCAACCAGCTCAGCTCCCTCTCTTATCAGGCCATCCCTTCTTTCTTCTAACAGGGTAACTTCCCACATATATACCAGGCAATAAGAAAAGACTCTGCTGCTGCCATAGTTTAGTCCATCAGATGCATTAAAATGAAAATTCCACAAGTTCTGCATCATCACAAGTGCACTGATGTCTTGTGATCACATCTTTACTTAACTCCCTGGGGAAATGCTCTTCTCTTAGCCGGCACCTCTGAGGGACTCACATGCATCGAGGCAGCAATCAGTCAAGCAAGTTATGTCTTAGATCAGGGATGAACTGTACAGTAAGAATGTGGAAATAAAGATATACAAGCCTGCACACTACTGAGTCACTGTTAGTAAGTTGGAAAGAGGTAGATGCTATTGCTGTTTATTCTAAGATGGGCCCGGTATACATGTTTGAAATCAGGAGGAATCATGATTTCTTAAACAAGGAAAACAGAAAACCTTTCCTTTCTGCCAAATCTACCATCCTCAGTTGTCTATTATGGAGAAAAACTATGTCTAAAAGGAACATGGAAGCAAGGATTAGAGTAAGAGAATGAAAATCATTTGATATTTCAAGTGTCTCTTACCTCAGATTCTGCTCCTCCTTCTTGGTCTTGCCCATGACTTTGCTATTTCTTCCCAGAGGACTGACAATACCAACAGTCAAAAGGTGGAATCATTTGTCAGTCGAGATGACTGTGACAAAAGTAAAGGACCAAATCTCAATGATAAGGGGACAAGGGAATAACAGAGAAGCATAAATACTGTGCATGCCCCGGAATGGTACCTACCAGAAACTGGCCTTAAAGAACTGATCAGGAGAAACGATCTTTGGGAAACCAAAACTACCTCATTTTCAAAAGGAGAAGCCCCTTTTCTGTGAAGCCTACTCTCAGATCTGAGAAAGGACAAAGAGTAAAACTCATTTTCATCCTCCTCTCCCACCATGAAAGATTTAAAGACAGCTACAGTGAAGAAAATCAATTCAATATATAAATATATGCATATATATGAAATGTGTTTTATGTGTGGAAGACTTCTTGAGTCTGAGAATCTTCCATTCTCTCCCCCATTCCCCATAAAATAAAAATTCTCAGATTCTTCTCTGGGTGAAGTTCCGTCTGCTGGTGGGAAGGTCAATTTTTGCAATTTTTAGGTGTGACTCTCAGAACTGAATGTGATCATTCATATGAATGTGTCTCTTCCATGGACTAACTGTTGCACAGAAAAAGCCAACCCTTGGGTAAAATTTCCAGTTCCACGATGTTTTTACAGAATATTACTTTACTTATTTTCAAGTATTGGCTAGAAGACATCATCAAACAGCTTCGCGGTTTTTGCACTGCAAAAATATTCCAAATCCTATGATCATTTTGCAGACAATGTGTAATTTTTGCTTATTATACTCACCCTGTCTTCAAGGGATGTCTAACTGGCAAAATAAATATATTTGCTATTTTGGGGAATGTTCTTAGAAATACATGTAGATGTTCAGGTGAAACTATCACCTCTGACTTTCTCCTACAAAAACAGTGAATGATGGATAAATTTGCTGGTAGAAACACAATGGCTCAGCCCGGTCTCCTTTCCAGCCCATGGTCTCAGACATTAACACAAATTGGAACTCTCCATTCAGGTGTTCAAATTGATTGAACCACATCTTTCTCAGACTCAAAGTGCAGAGATCTTAGTGGCTGGGCTTGCATTAGATATATCCTCTTTACCCAGCAGAATGGTCCTACAGCAAGGAGGCAGGAGCAAGAATGTCAAAGAAGTAAGGAAACCCACTTTCCCTTTCCCCCAGCTCATTTCCTAATTGTTTTTTACAGCCAACTTGGTTATAGTCTCTGATGTATAAAATTAAATTGGACTAAAGAATTTCTAAGGGTACTTCCAGCTCTAAATTTCATTCATACTATATAAAAAGCAAACATTTACTAAGAACTGTTTGTGTGCAATGTGGACTGTTGTTAGAGTGGGGTGGAAACTGCCTGCATCATGGACCCCAAGACCATTTGCACAACCACATGTGATCTGGTATTTCTGAAGTTGGTCCTAACCAATGGCTGAAGCCTCTTCAGAAATAGAGACACAGGATGAGATTCTATCTGGGTGTTCATTTCTCCTATGACATCAATAATATATTAAAGAGAAAATAAATTCATATTAACACTGGAAAAAATGTGACTTTATTCACTGACTGAAATTCCTTCATGGGCAGTGAGACCAAGTGGTTCCACGGCTCAACCATGGGCAAGCAGGATGCTCTTCTGGAGACATATTTCCTATATATTTTTATTTCATATAATTTACATATTATATGAAAAAAAGAAACTCCTCAATTGAGACACCCTAGAGGTGGATGAGCTTACAAATATGGAAAGCAAGGAGTACTCTCTCTAAAACAGCCTAATAGCTTTCTGGATTTTGGGTTTCCCCTTGAAATTTTAATTTAGAGGTTCAGAATTTCCAGCCAGGGATGCATATACAATTTTTGAGATCATTTCAAAATGAAAATTTGGGATCTTTATTCAAAAAGCTGTGAAAAGATATCATTAGGTAATATTTCTAGGGGAATCATATATGTAAAATGCTTTAACTCTTCATACATTTTACTTTCATGTCTCTGATTTTAATGTTTTAAAGACTTTCTTCTTTTCAACCATCTCAACCAGGTTCAAAGAAAAATGAGGCAGATGAACTGAGGCTTCCAATGTATCTCCTGCCCCCACACAGGTATAGTCTCTCCCATTATCAACCTCCCTGTGACCCTTTCACAATGGATGAGCCTACACTGCCACACCATGTCACCCAAAGCCCACAGTTTATCTAGGGTTCCTTCTTGCTGTTGTACATTCTGTGGGTGTGAACAATTGTATAAGGCATATATCTACCATTATAGTATCGGAAAGAGTAGGCTCACTTCACTAAGTATTCTCCATGCTCTTCATCCCTGCTTTTCCCCTCAATCCTTGGCAACCACAATCTTTTACTCCCTCCATAGTTTTGCCTTTTCCAGAAAGTCATAGGATCAGAATCATACCCTATGTAGCCTTTTCAGATAGGCTATTTTCACTTGGTAAAATGCATATAAGATTCCCCTATCTCTTCATGACTTCATAGCCCTGATCATTTTAGCACCAAATCATTCCATTGCTTGGATGTAACACCATTTATTTATTCATTTATCTCTTGAAGGACATGCTGCTACTTCCAAGCTTTGGTAATTATATATGAAACAGCTATAAAACACCTGTGAAGAGACTTGTGTGTGGACAAGAGTTTTCAACACTTTCAGTGAAAATACTCAGGAAGGCCAAAGTTCCACAAGAAATGGCCAAATTGTTTTATTGAAATGTCCAGGTATACACTTTGATTTTGTAGTAATTTCCTGACAGTATTTACTACATCCTTTGTTGCATGTAAAAGCTCCAACTAGTCCAAAGCAGGCACAGACAGCACAGGTGTCCCTGCCAAGTGCTCAGCTCACACACAGCCTGCTGCGACCCAGAACCTGAGCCTGCATGTGTTCCTGCCTGTGTCCTGCTGCCCCATGTATCTCTCTGCTCAGAAACTTGTTCTTCCCACTTATGGGACTCACTTTTAAAAGACAGGTACAAAGATAAAACTAGTATTATTTTCAAGATAGTGATAGCACAGCGATAAATGCTAAAGCATTAATAAATAATTATAAATTAAAGCTTAATTAAAGGATTATTTTTCAAACCTTTTTTCATTTTCATACACATTTTATGCTATCTGCCAGCAGATCTGTTTTCCCAGAACACTAGATGGGAGCATCTCTGTCACTTGATCCAATAGCTCCTTCGAAGAGATTTTTACCTGCAAAAGCCTTTCTAAGAAGAAGAAGGGCAAGAAAAGAAAGTGAAAGGACAACGCTGATGGGTCTGATTTTAGGAGGAAAAACATGCCCTAAGGTAAATCTGAGAGTCTGGACATGTGCAAAGCTTGATCTGGGGCAAATGCCTGCCCCAGGGAAGGGCAGGGGCTGCAGGCGCAGCTGCAGTTTGGGTGCAGGCTGCAGATCACCACGGAGCACTGTGCCTCCACCGCACACAGGTAGGTGGCTGAGTCTTCCAGCTGGGAGGCCCTGATGTGGAGGGTGCTGGACCGTTCCTTAATATTCACTGTGCAGTTTAACCTCCCACTCTGCTTCATCCCTGAAGCTATGAAAAACAGCCCCATGAGACCACCGCCCCTGGGGTGCTGTCGGAACCACTGCACACTGTCTGGAGTGCTGGAAAAATTGCACTTGAGAGTAGAGCTGGCTCCCTCCTGGAGGCTCAGGGTTGAAGGGCTCTGCTCCACCGTCATCCCTCTCACCCCTGTGTGGAAAGAGAAAAACAAACACAAGTGATGTCACCAGGAGGTCACTGATGCAGTTTCCAAACTTGCAGAATATCCTAAGACACACCGCTGAGATTGTGGGACCCTCTTGGAGCTCCCCACACCACTGCGGGCTGTGGACTCCACCCGAGTACCCATGAGGAATGCCCCCACTCACAGCAAACCTGGATGCACAGGAGCCCCAGGAGAGCTCCCCAATGTCTCCTCATGATTCCTTGTCTACGTGATGAGGTAATTCGGCCTACTGTGCAGAGCATAGAGTCTTGGATTCAGAGAAACTGTGTCTTACAGTCAATCCCTTTCAACAGAACCGCCAAGCACCAATCACATCTCAGCCTTGTCATTCACAGAACTCCAGACTCCACCCACAGTGGCCCAGGACAGGGCAGACTTATGTCTCAAAACTATGCTGGCCCACAGTGCAGGGAGGTAGGGGCAATACTTCTAATATAGGAGGGTAAAAGGTAGGGGTTTTTTCTTAAAACACTTTATGTAAGTGATTTGTGAGTTAGTGTGTGAGGAAAGGTGAGTGATATTTCTAGAAGAGTCAGTGCCTAAAGGGGGTTACCTAGAACTTCAAAAAATCATAAGGGAGAGTGACAGCATTCCCCTAATCGCACAGTCTGACAGACAATGTGAGAATTCAATTATATAAAAATATGTATAAGGGAAAAGAGTCTGAGAGCATGCATTGTGTATTGCAGAAGTAAATACACGTTCTTGAAGTTAACAGAGCTCCAGAAATGAAACAGACAGTCACCATCTGCTTAGAACATTAGTCCAACCATAATTTCTTGGTGAAAAATAGGATGTAGGATACTGTCCTCTCTGAGGTAACTTTCACATCTCCACCTCTCCTGTGCAATTCATGGACCCTGCACATCCACACAGCTGAATCTGATTGGGCCACTTGTTGCTGTTCAAAGTCAATGTTGTTCTCTCCCTTTCCTTCTCTTTGTGTTCCTTATTGTTTCCTCTCCTCTTCTTCTCTTCATTCTTATTCTCTCCACTTTCAGCAGAGATACATGAAAAGGTAGTGTATCTGGGATATTGAGATAGTTCCAAGGCCAGTAAGGTGGGAGATTTTATTCATAACAATTGACAACAGGTAATGGGATTTTTCTGTTGAGTTTCCAGGCTCACAATACCCAGAAATAATCCTATCCTGGTACCTGTGAGGAATTATCTGTATGACGGATTTCTAGAGACATGGCCTCCAGATGTCTGAAGTTGACATGAAATGGCAGAACTGAAAACCTGAGGTGAACTTTACACAAACTCTGTCCCCTGTCTCCCCTACATTTGCTGTCTATAATTGGACTGGCTCACATGATTTCTGTTCTCTCTTTAACTTTCAAGGTTAGACCATCAGAAGGTCTTTGTTTCTTTTAAGGTCTAGAGTGCCCCCTAGAGTACTGATGAGGTGGGCAAAAACACTTCAGATGGAGCCATTCAGGAGAAACAACTCCCAGCCCCATTCATTCCAGGCTTCCTGATGAAGGAAAAGCAGATGATCAGAAAAGAAGATAAATGCTTAGACTGAATGGGGATTACAAGTGAACCAAATCCTACTTTTAAAATGGAATTGCATGGAAATTCATATCAGAAAATAATTTAGTAAGTCTCATCGTGTGTTACTTATTTAATTTCTTGACCTTAGTCAAAAAATATAAATATTTCTTGAGCTTTTAGTTTCAATGGGGTAATTTACTAGATGTTTAGGATATATAAAAGTGTAATGGAATATTATTCAGCCCATAAAAAGGGTGAAATCTTGCCATTTGCAATGACATGGATGGAGCTAGAGAGTATAATGCTGAGGGAAATAAGTCAGTCAGAGAAAGAACAATACTATATAGTGTTAACTCATACAGAATTTAAGAAACAAACCGAACAAGCAAAGGGAAAAATATAAGACAGAGAGATAAATCAAAAAAACAGACTCTTAATTAGAGAGATCAAAGTGATGGTCACCAAAAGGGAGAGGGTTGGGGTATGGGTTCAATAGCTGAGGGGATGAAGCAGTACTCTACTCCTGATGAGCACTGGGTGTTCTGTGAAAGTATTGAATCACTATATTGTACACCTGACACTAATGTAACACCATATATTAACTAACTGGAATTCAAATAAAAACTGTGAGTGAAGTGAGATACCACCTCACAACAGTCAGAATGGTGAAAATTAACGAGTCAGGAAAAGACAGATGTTGGTGAGGATGCAGAGAAAGGGGAACCCTCCTACATTACAAGTGGGAATGTAAGCTGGTGCAGCCACTCTGGAAAACAGTAAGGAGGTTCCTCAAAAAGAAGAAAATAGAGCTATCCTACAACCCAGCAACTGTACTACTGTGTATTTACCCTAAAGGTACAAATGTAGGGATCCAAAGGGGCATATGCACCCAAATGTTTACAGGAGCAATGTCCACAATAGCCAAACTATGGAAAGAGACTAGACGTCTATCAACAGATGAATGGATAAAGAAGATGTGGTATATATATACAATGGAATACTATGAAGCCATCAAAATAAATGAAATCTTGCCATTTGCAACAATGTGGATGGAACTAGAGTGTATCATGCTGAGCAAAACAGGTCAATCAGAGAAAGGCAAATATTATATGATCACACTGATATGAGGAATTTGAGAAACAAGACAGGATCATAGGGAAAGGGAGGGAAAAAATGAAACAAGACAAAACCAGAGAGTGAGACAAACACAAGAGACTCTTAATCTCAGGAAACAAACTGAGGGTTGCTGGAGAGGAAGGGGGTGGGAGGGATGGGATCATAGGGGGTGGATATTGGGGAGAGTATGTGCTATGGGGAGTGCTGTGAATTGGGTAAGACTGATGAATCACAGAACTGTACCCCTGACACAAATAGTACATTATATGTTAATTTTTAAAAAGTCTGGAGAAGCAGTAACATTAGGCCAATAAATAACAATAAGTGCATTTAATTACCAAACTTAGATGGACAGAATGTAAAAAGAGTTGGTGGTGAGATTTTCACAAAGGACAAAGGACTATTTCCTAGATCAGGCAGTTCACAAGCAAAAGAAATGCACTCTTTTGACTATTGCATTAAGAGCTGATTCAGAAGGTAATGGTAAATGAGTCTGAAACCAATTAAAATGAATCTCTTCTGAAAGTGAAAAAAAACCTGTGAGTCAATGAATGAATGAATGAATGAATTCTTAGAAGAGTATATGAAAGGGAAAACAAACTAGTTTACAATCTATGGGTAAAAACAAAAGTACACATAACTCTAATAGGATCAAGGATCAAAGGAGTGAACACTAAAAAATAACTGATCCCAGAGGAAGGAGAAATGCTTGTACTTCAGGTGTCTGGACAAAATGTTATATAGAAGTTGACCATTCTCTCTTTTCCCCTTTTTTGGTGACAAGAATAGAAGGGAATATGCATAAACCTTTATGAAGGGTTTTATGACTTTTTATTACTTTTAACAAAAGCAGTATGAATTATTAAAGTCATTACTACCTATAGACTAAAATCCCTTTTGACTAACAATCCCAGTTCTGACCCTTTGTCACTTACTACCCTAAGCGTTCCTCATCTTGATAATTTGGAGTTGATGTTTCAAGGTGTTTTACTAGATTTCAATCACTAGGAAATGGACCGTATTTTATTTAAACATTGTTATAACACAAATAAACATTTTGGGTATACCTTTCTGTAAGTCCTCCTAAAATAAAGAAGTCATTAAAAAATACTTAAAAAACGAAGAAGATTGCAACCATATTGGCAAAGTGATGCAGTACAATACAAACATTGCTTTTTTTTTATTATGTTTTTTCATATGTTCAGTTAGCCAACATATAGTACATCATTAGTTTTTGATGTGGTGTTCAAGGATTCATTAGTTGCATATAACACCCAGTGCTCATCACAACACATGCCCTCCTTAATACCCATCACCTAATTACCCCATCCCTCCGTTCTGTAACCCTTGGTTTGTTTCGCTGAGTCCAGAGTCTCTCACAGTTTGTCTGCCTCTCTGATTTCTTCCCATCCACTTTTCCCTCCTTTCCCCTGTGGTCCTCCAGGCTATTCCTTATATTCCACATATGAGTGAAACCATATGATAATTGTCTTTCTCAGCTTGACTTATTTCACTTAGCATAATCCCTTCCAGTTCCATCCATGTCAGTGCAAATGGTAGGTATTCATCTTTTCTGATGGCTGAGTAATATTCCATTACAGATATGAGCCATATCTTCTTTATCCATTCATCTATTGAAGGACATCTAAGCTCCTTCCACAGTTTGGCTATTGTAGACATTGCTGCTATGAACATTGGGGTGCCTGTGCCCCTTATTTCACTACATCTGTATCCTTAGAATAAATACCTCATAGTGCAATTGCTGTGTTGTAGGTTAGCTCTATTTTTAATGTCTTGAGGAACGTCTATTCTATTTTCCAGAGTGGCTATACCAGCTTGCATTCCCAACAGTGCAAGAGGGTTTGCCTTTCTCCACATCATCACCAACACTTGTTCTTTCCTGTCTTGTTAATTTTTGCCATTCTGACTGGTGTAAGGTGGTATTTCACTGTGGTTTTGATTGGTATTTCAATGATGGCTAGTGATATTGAACATTTTTTCATGTGTCTGTTAGCCATTTGTATGTCTTCTTTGAAGAAATGTCTGTTCATGTCTTCCAATCATTTTTTGACTTGATTATTATTTTTTGGAGGTTGAGTTTGAAAAGTGCTTTATAGATCTTGAATACCAGCCCTTTATCTGAAATCTCATTTGCAAATATCTTCTATTCCGTGGGTTGCCTCTTACTTTTGTTGACTGTTTCCTCTGCTGGGCAAAAGCTTTTTATCTTGATGAAGTCCCAGAAGTTCATTTTTGCTTTTGTTTCTCTTACTTTTAGAGACTTATCTTGAAAGAAGTTGCTGTGACCGATGTTGAAGAGGTTACTCTGCTGATGTTCTCTTCTAGGATTTTCATGGATTCCTGCCTCACATGTAGGTCTCTCATCCATTTTGAGTTTATCTTTGTGTATGGAGTAATAGAGTGGTCCAGGTTCATTCTACTGCATGTGACTGTCCAGTTTTCCCAGCACCATTGATTGAAGAGACTGTCCTTCTCCCATTGGACATTCTTTCCTGCTTTGTCAAAGATTAGTTGACCATAGAGTTGAGGGTCCATACTCAGGTCTCTATTACTTTCTGTATGACATTCTTGACTCCTTTGCATTTTCCCAATTCCCTGATTTATGGCTCTCTGTGAGACATTGCAAAACAAAAGTTAGGGAAATCTATAGGTTTTCTGCCCAGTATCACCTATCAATCTGTATTGTTAGGAAACCTCAGTGCAAGAGCACTTTCTGTCACCATATTTCCTGGGCACTAAGAATGATCTCACTTGAGTTCTTACCATCAGAAAGCCAACTGAGCTAATTATCTGGCCAGAACATGAACCTCTACCTTCATTCTGTTACTGCCACCAGCCCTTCATGTTGAATATCAGTCTATGTCTATGACCTGATTTACTAGAAAAGAAACCATGGCAGAGGTGGCTGGCCTCTCTTTCCTTGCTCAGGTACATGTGTTCCTCCTCCTTTCTTCTGTTCCAATCTTTTTCTAATAAAATTGGCTCTGCACTGAAGCTCTCCCATCACCTCTCCTGCTTATACTCGGTCAGGAAGATATTTGTCAGAGGCCACCTTCCAATTCACACTGTGTGTATCTAGAAGTGTCATGGACACAGCAACACCCACCAGGGTGGCCTGAACTACTTCTCAGCCTGGAATTTCACTGCAAAGATGAACGAGAGACCAATTCATCCATAACTGTTTGTTTATTTTAAAGATTTATTTATTTTGGAGAGAGAGAAAGACAGAGTCAATGGGGGAGGGCAGAAGGACAGGGAAAAAGGGAGAGAAGCAGAATTCCAACCCAACATGCAGGAACCTGATGTTGGGGCTCAATCACACAAACCTAAGATCATAACCTGAGCAGATCAAGAGTCAGACACTTGACCTAGTGGGCACTACAAGACCACTTCTTTGTTATGTAATTCTGCCTTGAAATTAGGTACACCCTGGCTGAGGAACTCTTGGCATTGAACTATTTTCAAGGTCACTAAGGAACACCTGGGTTTGGGGAATGTTACTGCTGGTTCTTATGCTCTAGTCCTTTGTATGATTTTGTATCAACCAGACACTGAGGGACAAACAACAGATTGTGATGGAACCATAGTGCATCAGGCAAAGACACTCAGCTTCCAGTCCCCTGTTCTGCTCAGAGTTTGTGTTCAGCTCCCCCTACAGTCTCCGTCACTGTGTCAGTCACTGCACAGTAGTACATAGCTGAATCTGAGGCTTGCACTGAGCCTTTCTCCAAGTGGAAGGATTTCGATTTGCCATCAAAGGTGGCTTCAAATCCTTTGTTGCTTTTCTTCTCCTTGTCCCTCAAGGCTTTCAGGAGGAGCTGTAGACCTTCACCGGGATACTGGACATACCAGAAAAGAGTAAGGATCCTGATGCTGAATAAGTGCAGTTCACAGAGAAGCCTCTTCTAAGAGAATTACTTGGCCTTCTGTCTGAGTCACTGAGTCTCCATGGGTTTGTCCTGAAGAAAGAGAAAGGAGATCTGTGTCACCTTGGGCATAAAACTCATGGATAAATGATAGTTAAAGGTTTAACTGACACCATGGAAGAAAGAATCCAAATTGTAAGAGGAATGGTACTTACCAAGCATTAAGAGTACCACACTCACGAAGCCTGGAAAAACACTTCATCTTTGGAGTGTCACCTAAATAATGTTCTTCATTCTTACTATGGAGAAGGTTGGATTGACAGAAATGATCAATAGAAACCCACATTTCATACAGGAAATGAGACCGTGGTAGGAAGCTGCACCCCCTGGTGGACAGGGACTAAAATGCATACATGTTGCCCAGAATCCTCCCCAAGGCAGCCATCTGTTTCACCCCTGACCTCATGAGGCACATGTCAGGCTTCAGGTGGCCCTTGGAAGTCTGAACAACAGCAATCCTAACTTCCCAGGTCTTTTTTGTTCTTAAGACACTGCCTGATATGGAACTTCTTTAACACAGCATCCCAGGGCATTTCTGTAGCTGGGAGGGTAACAATCTTCAGAAGCATTTTACTACACTACTTCATATTCTCATGTGTCCATGTGGGCTGGCCTATTACCTACTGACTGCCAGAAAAGGAGCTGGAGTTGAATTCAGAAAAAGTAAGAGGAAGTCAAGTCATTGGTGACTGATTCTGTGTTTTTGGCACTTTACACAATATTTAGAACTGTGACTGTCATTTTTTAAGTACTCACTAAATATTTTTAAATTAAACAAAAATAATGAACAAATAGCATTTATTTAAAATGCCTTATTTACTTATTCCTAAACTATTAGCAATTGCAATAAATACTATTTTTAATAAAAAGTTTCAGAAGTCACACTATCTAATAGTAAAATATTCCTGATTTTTAGAATAATTAAAAAGTGAAAAATAGGAATTTTAGACAGAATAAACTCATACACAGAGTCATCAAATCCCTATAGAATGATTTGAGAGTTTATGTTCTCACAGTTTTATTGACTCCAACATAAGGTGACTACTGTATGTGAATTCAGCAACAAATACTAATCCTATCTTCTTAATAGGTTTAACCTCAAGGATGCTTTCTATTATCATCCATCTGACACATTTTGTTGCCAAACATTAATCAAATAATTTTTCTCAAAAGGAAAGAAATCAGGATTATCAGAGAAAAGTTCTAGAAACGGCCAAATCTTCTCTAAAGCCCTGTAAACATATACTCTAGACACATTAGGAAGCTTAGCTCAGCTGTTTCCTGAAGGCTATTGCCCGAACATTCAGGTTGAGGAACATCAGAGTCCATAGTCAACATGGGAACGGTTTCCCAGATACAAGTAAAGTAAGAAATTCAGGCCTGGATACTGTTTCCATTCAGGTATCCCTTCCCTTCCCCTTCCCCTTCCAAATCACATTGTCAGAACCTGCCTCAAAATTATGCTAGAAAGCAGTTTTAAACAAGCCACTACAAACATCTGTTCAGATAGGCAGGGATGGGGCACGTGGGTGGCTCTGTAGTTGGGCGTCTGCCTTACACTGGGGTCATGGTGCCAGGGTCCTGGGATCAAGCTCCACCTCAGGCTCCCTACTCAACAGGAAGCCTGCTTCTCCCTCTCCCTCTCCCTCTCCCCTGCTTACGCTCCCTCTCTCACTGTATCTTTCTGTCAAATAAATAAATATCTTAAAAAAAAAAAAAAAGATCTGCTGGGACAATGCTAAATAGGTTAGGATGATGCTGGTTGAAAATAAACAGTATAGGCGGCAGGCGCCATGTCCGGCCGCGAAGGTGGCAAGAAGAAGCCCCTGAAGCAGCCCAAGAAACAGGCCAAGGAGATGGACGAGGAAGATAAGGCATTCAAGCAGAAACAGAAGGAGGAGCAGAAGAAACTCGAGGAGCTAAAAGCAAAGGCCGCGGGGAAGGGTCTCCTGGCCACAGGTGGAATTAAGAAATCTGGCAAAAAGTAAGCTGTTCTTGTGCCCGAGGCAATGATGATCCTTAATTCCATTCCTGTTTAAACATCTGGATTCCCTGTCATAGCATCTGTTGCTACCTATAGCTGGAATGAAGTGTTGTCTTAGATCCTGTTGTACATTTAAGAATAAACTTTTGTAAAAAAAAAAAAAATGAAAAAGAAAATAAACAGTATAACACTTGGATGCAGAAAGTCATTAGGCATAAATTAAATATATATATATATATGTATATATATATATATACATATATATATATATATATATAGTTTTAGGCCAATGAAAGCCTACAGGAGAAGTATTTTGCATTTTACGTTACACAAGAAGACTGGCACCGCAGTGAGGGAAAATAGTGCATAGAATGATATTGAATGGCTCTGTTAATACATAATTTACATAACAATAAAGTGCAGCAAATTCAACAATTCTATATGACTTGTTGTATGTATCTATTTGTGAAGCCACCACTACAATTGAGAAAATGAACATATACATCACCCCAAAAGTTTCTTCATATCACTTTGTAATCTTCTCTCAACCCTCCTTATCCCCATTTCCAGGGAAACTCCTGTCAGGAATTAGTTTGCATATTTTATCTTTTTCTATAAATGGAATCATATGTATCTTTGCCTGGCTTCTTCTCAGCATAATTATTATGAGATTCTTCCATAGTCATATTTATCAAGACTTTGTTTCTGTTGCTGTGCAGTACCCCATCATGTGCCTAAAAAACAACTTGTCTATTCACCTGTTGCTGACCATCTCGATTAATCCCAGTGAGGCTCTTACAAATAAAGCTGCTATGAACATTTGTGTATAAGATGTTTTATAGACATATGCTTTCATTTCTCTTGGATCAATTTCTGGAGTACAACAGGTGAGTCATATGGTAGGCATACATTTGACTTTCTTAAACCAATTTGTTCTAGTAGCTGTTTTACAGATTCTCTTGAGTTTTCTGCTCAGATGGTTATGTTGGCTGTTAAAACATAAGTTCACTTCCCCCTTTCCAGACTGTCTGGCGTTTGTTTCTTCTCCATGCTGTATTGCATTGGCTGGAACCTCTACTTCAATATGAAATACAAGTGGTGAGAGTCAAAACTCTCCCCTTATTTCTGAAACTAAGGAGAAAGCATTTAGGTTTTCACCACCAACTATGACATTTGATGTAGGTTTTCGGTTGAGCCCTTTTTCATTAAGGAAATTTCCTGCAATTCCTTATTCCCTGGGAGTTTCTCTCAGGAATGAATCTGGATTTGTCAGACACTTCTTCTGTACCTATTGAGGTACCTTCCTAAATTGTTCATCCACTACGTGCAAATCTCTTCAGATATATTACCGATACGTTGTCACAACAAAATATTAAAAAAGATATCATTCTCCCAAATTTACAAATAATAAAGAAGTTCAAGGGGCACCTGGGTGGCTCAGTCTGTTAAGCAGCTGTCTTCTGCTCAGGTCATGATCCCAGGGTCCTAGGATCAAGTCTGACATGTGGCTCCTTGCTCATCAGGGAGCCTTCAGCTCCCTCTGCTTGTGCTCTGTATCTCTCTCCCTCTCTGTCTCTCTCTCTCTCAATTAAGTAAGTAAAATATTTAAAAATAAATAAAAACAAAAATAAAGTAAGCTCAAAAGTATCAAGAACTTGATGCCAGAGCTAATATTTCTGAACACAGAGATAGATGACAGAAAAAAACCTGTTCCCTGATTTTCAGGTCAGCAAGGTGGGGGAGGTCTGCGTAGCAACTTGCTCCTGCTAGCAGGGGCACCCAGTACTTTCGAGGGCAAAGAGTTGAGGATTGTTTGCTTCCTTGTGATTCCTGCCTGGACTCTGAATCCAGACAGTGTTGGGGGCCAGCGGTCCCTCTCCTCTGAGGATAGAAGTTGAGCTATCTCTTCAGCCGCCACTCCTCTGAAGTATTCAAACCAAAGAAGAATATGCCTGAGGGCTCTCATCAGCTCTCTCCAGCTCTCATCAGCTCTTAAAACAGGCAGAAGCAACTCTAGGAAGTGGAAATATGAGACAAGCTCTTACGTTGCCAGAGGGAGGGGACCTAGGTGAATGGATTTCAGCTAACACTGTAGATTTCTTCAACCAGATCAACATGCTGTATGGAACTATTACAGAATTCTGCACTGAAGCAAGCTGTCCAGTCATGTCTGCAGGTCCAAGATATGAATATCTACTGGGAAAATGGTACTAATATCAAAAAGCCAATCAAAGGTTTGGGTTCAGGATCAGCTTGATGATGAAAGTCTTTTGCCTTCCAAGATTGGTGTCCCCTTTCCAAAAAACTTTATGTCTATGGCAAAGACCCTTCAAGGGATTTGTTCTGGGTTTATGCATATTTATCACCAGCAGTTTGATTCTGTGATGCAACCTCAACACCTCCCTTAAGCCCTTTATTTCCTTTGTTCAGGAGTTTAATCTGATTGATAGGCATGAGTTGGCACCTCTTCAGGAATTAATTGAGAAGCTTGTATCAAAGACAGATAAATGCTTCTTCTAGAACATAGTTCCCTTCCTGCTTCATCTGCTAGAGCTATCTCATTGTTATTTATTAAAGACTAGTGATACAGACTTTAAGAAAACAGGATAAAAGACATTTATTGTTTCTGTCTACTGATAAAATTGTTCCAAAGGTAGATTGGCCCAATCCTTCAGTGAGAAATTCAAGACACAGCTGACTCTGAGGCACTTTGTGGCCACTCCTGTTATTGTCAGAGTTAGACTGGTTGTAACATGTGGTAACTGACATGTAGTCTATTCGTTTACTTATTCCTTTACTGAAGAAAATGATTGAGTGCTTCAGGTGACAGCATAATGAAGATTGAGAATTCCCACCAATACTTTATTAACAAGTTTCCAGAATAAATTACCTAATAAGGCAATCAGATCAGTTTTATTCTGCTCCTATTTACAAATAGAAGAGGTATTTTAAAGTTTCCTTAAGATTTAGAACATTTGGGGATGCCTGGGTGGTTCAGTCATTCAGCATCTGCCTTTGGCTTAGGTCATGATCCCACGGTCCTGGGATGGAGCCCCACATCAGGCTCCCTGCACCACAGGGAGCTTGCTTCTCCCTCTCCCATTCCCTCTGCTGTGTTTCTTCTCTTGCTGTGTCTCTCTCTGTCAAATAAGTAAATAAAATCTTTAAAAAAATTTAGGACATTTGTGTGTTACTTTGCACAAACTTTTAGTTTGAAGTTTGTATACTGCTGTTTTATAGGTAAGATTATATATATAAAGATTATACACACACACACACACACACACAGACACACACACACACACACACATATATATATATATATATATATATATATATACTTTTTTTTAAAAAAATCCATGATTGCTGTTTAAATCCTCATATGACCTGTGTGGTATGGGAGTAACCAGAGTAATTTCTTTTTTTTTTTTTTTTAAGATTTTATTTATTTATTTGTCAGAGAGAGAGAGAGGGAGAGAGAGCAAGCACAGGCAGACAGAATGGCAGGCAGAGGCAGAGGGAGAAGCAGGCTCCCTGCTGAGCAAGGAGCCGGATGTGGGACTTGATCCCAGGACGCTGGGATCATGACCTGAGCCGAAGGCAGCTGCTTAACCAACTGAGCCACCCAGGCGTCCCGCCAGAGTAATTTCTAAAATGACTTTTTTTTTATCTTTACTTGGTATTTTATTCATATAAACCAATCCAAACTTTTAGGAGTATGTATATAAGAAATAATTTCTCTAAGGTATATAAGGACAGTCTTGTACATTTTTATTAATTTTTGTTAGAAGATTTTGTATTTTTTTCATGACTGGTATATTTTATCAAATTAATCTGAAAGAATGACAGATATTTTGTCATTGTATGAGTGATGTGAATAATCATGTGAAATGTTTTGAGATAGATGCTATATTTGTGAATGTATGACTTTTTTCATTTAGTAGAAACCTTTCCATCAGTATGGATAACAAAGGAAATTGCTTCCCACCATATAATCTGGCCATCATCAAAGACTGAAGCTTATTTTTTTGCGAACAAAACTTATTCAATAAAGTACTATTCTTTAAAATGAAAAATAAAACAAAGCAGACAAACAAGCCAAAAAAAACCCATTTCCTGTATTTGCCACTAAAGATTGTTGACAGAGGGCACCTGGATGGTTCAGTGGGTTAAGTCTCTGCCTTTGGCTCAGGTCATGGTCTAGGGGTCCTGGGATTGAGTCCTGCATTGGGCTCTCTGCTCGGCGGGGAGCCTGCTTCCTCCTCTCTCTCTGCCTGCCTTTCTACCTACTTGTGATCTCTGTCTGTCAAATAAATTAATAAAATATTTTTTAAAAAAGATTGTTGACAGAGAAAAATTAGAAGAGAGACTGGAGGGTCTTCCAAAGCCTTTGAAATATTTTAAGACATTCTTTAACAGGCTCTTTATTATATAATTGGAAATAAGAAAGAGATTCAAATATGTGCAGGTTTGGCCCCTTTACCAAAATTGGAAAGGAAATATATTATAATGGATACCCATACTGCTATTCAGGAACTGACTCCTGAGTTGAGGCTTCACCATTCCATTCAGACCGATTATTGACACCTGGTCTATGCATTGGACTGTGGCAAAAGGGACAAACCATTCTAGGATTTTGTGATTCAGTGATATTGGAGCTCCATTCATGACTAGTGATCACTCTGTTCCTTGACAATTGCTTGTGGTAACCCAGTCTAGAGCATAGTGTTCCAGTTAACAAGTATAAACCTTTCTCAAAAATCTAGAAACAGAATTGCCTTATGATTCAGCAATCCAATTCTGGCATATACTCAAAAATGGGAAGAATTTGCCTATATACCAAAAATATTGAGATGTTTCTGAATTCCTATTTCTACCAAAAAGTAGAAGCAACCCCAAAGTCCATCAACAGATAGGAGTGGATAAACAAAATGGGATATGACATACACTGGAAGATTATTCAGCCTTGAAAAGGAAAGAAATTCTGTCACAAGCTGCAACATAGATGAATCTTGAGAAGATAATGTTAAATGAAATGTCATAAAATGACCCATACTGCAGAATCGACCTCTGTGAGATATTTAAACTAGTCAAACTCATGAAAAGAGAAAGCAGAATGGTAGTTCCCAAGGACTGGAGGGATGGAGTGATGGAGAGTTATTGTTTAATGACTACAAATATTTTGTTTTTCAAGACAAAAGAATTCTAGAAATCAATGATGTTGCTCTTGAACAACAATGTAAATGTATTTCATACCTGTAAATTGTACACTTAAAAACTGTTAAAATGGTAAATTGTATGTTAAAATGGTAAAAATTTATAATTAAAATATTTTAAGACATTCTTTTTAAGATTTCTACTCTATACATCAGTCTTCAGATCAAATATGAGAGTGTTAGAATGCAAGACCAATTATCAACCATCCATTACCATCCAAAATTTAAGGCACGCCAGGAATGGGGTTAGAGATGGAAGGAGGGAAATGGAGTGAATGAGGATTTTGGAGTGTGAAACATTAAACAAAGAGTTCTGGGAAGTGTGCAAACTAAGCCAGGTGTTGGTCAAAAGTGGTTTTGAAGGAGTGTTGAAGTCAAGGACAGGAGCAAAGTGGAAATTTCACACTCTGCTCCTTTACAGTGTTCCCATAAGAGCTCCTAATTATGAGCATTTGTGGTTAAGACTGGTGGGAATCAAGTAAACCTTCAGTGTGGAAACTGAGCACACCTATGCTAGAGGTGTTAAGAAGAAGGAACGGACACTAGTACAAACTACATTACAGAGAAGACTGCTCAGAAACTAAATATGAGTATGGATGACCCACAACAAACAAACCAAATTACACTAAACACTACAAACAAGCCCCTCACCCATATATCATCCCACCCTGGGCCTCCCACCAGTGCACACAGGATGACAACAGCAGTGAGCTTTTTTAAGCGGCTAGTGAGCATGCGCAGAGAGTAGACCCACTCTCCCGGATTGGGAGAAATCACACAAGTTCAGTCAACACCATCCTAGAGAAAGCAAACAAAAGGGAGACTCTCAGCACCCAGTCTGGCTTCACTGAATCAAGAGAAGGCCTAAAAGTTTGTACTACCTTGTCCCAGGACGTAAGACACAAATATACCAAATATGATGAAGGTTTAAACTTGAATGTGTCTGGATCTGAGATTCAGTGCACACTCAGGCTAAAACACTTGTTTTCTTCCACTGCATCAATTCTCACCTCAGGATGATCAAGCATTCAAACCTGTAGAAACTGCACCCTCTCTCATGCTTCTAACTGGACTTAAGAGGAAACAAATGAATAATATAAAAGCATGCTTCCTTCTGACTCCATTATCAGGCTTGGAGGAAAGGCACCGATCAGGAGTCGTCTTCCTTCTACTGCACAGGAGCTGGCGGTGTAAGGAGGGAAAGAATCAAGCCCATTGACATGTTGGGCTACTGTTCTAACTTCCTTTGGTCAGATGTGATAAGCTGAATTTAATTTGATGCATTTCCCAATAAGAAAAAGCCAGTGAGCAAATAACTCACAACTGTAACTCCGCTAAGAGAAACCACTCTCACCATGACAATTGCCAATTATAGCCATCCTTAGTGAGGAAGACCTGGAGGAACCTTCTAAGGAACCTACCCTTGAGCAGAGGTAGGAGAATGAGAGAATTAAATATTTACACAACTTCATTAGCTCCACTGATGTCTAGACAACACTAGAGAAATAACTTTGTTTAAAAAGAAGGTTGTGATTAACAATGCTTAATTCCGTGAAATGTGAATATATGTGGCAGGGAGGTTGGTAACAGGTCATTTCTACATTAGCCATTACTCCAAATGCCTTTGTGCACCTGGGTGGCTCAATTGGTTAAGCATCTGCCTTCTGCTCAGGTCATGATCCCAGGGTCCTGGGGTTGTGTCCCACAGGAGGCTCCTTGCTTGGCAGGAAACCTGCTTCTCCATTGCCTACTCCTCCCCCTGCTTGGGCTCTCTCTCTCTGACAAATAAATAAATAAAATCTTTAGGGGTGCCTCGGTGGCTCAGTGGGTTAAAGCCTCTCTCTTCAGCTCAGGTCATGATCCCAGGGTCCTGGGATTGAGCCCCGCATCAGGCTCTCAGCTCAGCAGGGAGCCTGCTTCCCTCTCTCTCTCTCTTCCTGTCTCTCTGCCTAATTGTGATCTTTCTCTCTTTCTGTGTCAAATAAATAAATAAAATCTTTTAAAAAATAGTAAGGTGGCTGATACATACATATAAATATTTTCCCATATATCTCAGAAAGAAAAGTTTTCATTATAATGGTAACAAAAATTACAAGTCCAGGAAAATTGGAATTATCTTCAAACCATTGAGCACTATTAAGAAAGAGACATATATAAATGGAAAGAAACAGTATGTTGTAAAACAATCAAATAATCAGACATATACTTCAAGGACTTTTACGTGTCACAAATAAATTTACAAATTCAATCCAATCATAAAGCTTAAATTAAATTATGAGTAGCAGAATTCTTCTTTCCTTCTTTCGTTAACATCTACTGATAATGAATTATGTGAAAATGTTTGTTCTACCTACTGAAAATATAGCAGTGAATGAAATACAAAATTCTGTCTCCTAAATTCTATGAAAGTGTTTTTGTGAACAGATATGAAATTTTGTAAATGAGAATAGATTTCTGAGTTTTATCTGAAGCTCACATTGTCAAACCACTCCCTGCTTAATTCCCCTCAAACACACAAATATTACTTACCATCCCTGGGCACTAAAGGAAAACTGGTGACAAAATTTCTGAACAAGAAAGCAATCAAAGCACATAGAAATGGCTCTCAAATTTTGCCTGAAATACAAAGGAACAGAATTAATATGAAAACGTAATTAAGTAAAATATCTCAAAGAGCTATTTTAAAAGACATGTTAAATGATGAACTTAAAAAATAAAATAAAATAAAATAAAGCAGATCTTTGAGGAAAAATATCGATGAAAAGGGCATGCTCAAATCAAAATACATAAAGTGAAAAAATCACAATCATAAGTATAATAAGGATTTTTAGAGACTAAAAGCAATATTAGCAATATTATGTGATCACAGAAATTTCATTTTCATATTTGCACTTTCCATATTTCTAAATGTCCAATTGTGTTTCAGGATCCGAAATATCATAAATGCTACTTTTGAAACACAGTGTTTGAGTCCATCCATAATAAGGAGTGTTATACTGGTATTAAGGAGTTATTTATAGGAAAGGAGTCTGAATACCAAATGTAAAGTCATCTTTAAAACCCAAATTTCAAAATAAAACATTATTAACTACCTTCAAGAATCCATTAAGCAACAGTCATCTAACAAAATGTTCTAACTCTGTCCAGGTCATCATGAACTTACTCTTCCTCTTACATGCTTTTAATGTCTAATACGTTAGCTTCCACTTGTGGACAAACAACAGCACAAAAACTATCCTTGAAAGTCTGTGTCAGAGGACAGGGGCTGCCCCAGTCCCAGGTTTGAGTGCAGGCAGCAGGTGCCTGGGAAGCAATGTGTGCTTGCTGCGCAGAAGTACACAGCTGAGTCTTCAGGCTGGGTGTTTCTGATGTGCAGGGAGAGATGTTTGGCCGTCCTATTCAATGAAACAGTGAGTCTTTGGTCTTCTTTTGTGGCCATGCTTGAACAAATGTATACAAGGAGCTGGGAACCTTTTCCAAGTTCTTACTTATACCAAGGGAAGTAGTCTGAGGTACTGTCTGAATAACTGCAGTTGATAACAGAGCTTCTTCCCTCCTGGACACTCAGGGTAGAAGGATGCTGCTCTACATTCTCTCCTTGGCTGAACCCTGTGCAGAAAGAAAAGGTCAGAGAAAAGTGAAGAGATTCCAGGTTATCAGCTTCAGAATTCTCTTTTTCTACACTAACGGGAAGAAACCTGAGTAAAGTCAGTCTTGACTTCTGAAGAATATCCACTAATATACTCTGAACTCACAGTTCAGCTGCAGCCAGGAGAACATGATTAAAGCTCCCATCAATGTCTTCATGGTTCAGAATTAAAGCCTCTAGCCAGCTCAGCTCCCTCTCTTATCAGAGTAACTTCCCACATTGCCTCTAGCCAGCTCAGCTCCTCTCTTATCAGAACATTACTTCTTTCCTCCAACAGAGTAACTTCCCACATTGTCTAACAGCCAATAAAGAAAAGAAAGGAAAAGACCCTGCTCCTGCCATAGGCTAGTCCATCAGATGCACTAAAATGAACCCCCCACGTGTTCTGCATCAGCCTAGGTGCACTGATGTCTTGTGGTCACATCTCTAGGGAACTCGCTGGGGAAATGCTTTTCTCCTAGCCTGTGCCTCTGAGGGACAAATTTGCATAGAGAAATGTGACATGCTTTAAGAAATCTATTTGAATGTTATGTGTCTTATATAATGCAAACTATTGAAAGACGCCGTAGAAATTCTGAGAAAACATCAAGCTGCAAACTCAGAAAATATAATTATATAAGTTTATTCTTAAAGTGCTTTCATTTTCCCAAATCAAAATAGATGGCATGTCCCCCAAAGCAATACTGCCTAATTGCCTCAGAAGAAGTTCCTCTAAAGAATCCACTATTCATCCTGTCATGCTTCCCACTTCCTGGTCAACACTGCTTCACATTCCATATTCCTCCTAAATGCCACTACAGTGTTCTTTCCCCAAGACTCATTGATAAAGTTCTCCAACCCTGTGAGTTTCCAGAATTGTCTCTCTCTTCCAAAACCCCTTTCTCATTCACATGAATTTCTTGGAATTTTCTGATGACCTCTGTGAGAAAAAATCCAGAGAAGCATAAACTCAGGGAATTGTACCAAAAAGAAACTGGTCCTAAAATACTGATCAAGAGAAATGGTCCCTGGGAAACCAAGACTACCTCACTTCCAAGACTAAGACTTCCCTAATTTCCGTGAAGGCTACTCTTAGATCCACAAAAGGACAAAGAATAAAACTCATATGCATCCTCCTCTCCCACCTTGAAAGATTTAAAGACAGCTATGGTGAAGAATATCAACTCAAATATAAATATATGCATATATATGAAATGTGTTTTTATGTGTGGAAAACTTGATTCTGAGAATCTTCCATTCCATCCTCCACTCTCCATAAAGTAAGAATTCTCAAATTCTTCTCTGGGCAAAATTCCCTCTACTGGTGGGAAGCTCAATTTTTGCAATTTTTAGGTGTGACCTTCAGAACTTAATGTGACCATTCATATGAATGACTCTCTTCCATGGATTAACTATTGCACAGATAAGGCCATCCCTTGTGTAAAATTCCATCTCCATCATGTTTTCATAGAATATACTTTTCCTATGTCCTAGGAAAACTTCATCTACCATCTTCATGAACTGCCAGCTGCAGGAACCCGAAATACCCGAAGATCATTTTGCAGACAGTGTGTGACTTATGTCATTATACTCATTCTGCCTTCAAGGGATATCCACCAGGGGTAATAAATGTAATTGTTATTTTGGGAAAAGTCCTTAGAAATACATGTCGATGTTCACATGACACCATCACCTCTGGCTTTCTCCTCCAGAAACAGTGAGTGATGTATGAGTTTGCTGGTAGAATCACAGTGGCTCAGCCTGAGTCTCCCTTCCTGCCCAAGGTCTCAGACATTTACACAAATTGGAACTCTCCATTCAGACATTCTAACCAAATGGACCACAATTTTCTCAGAGCCAAGCTGCAGTTATATGACTGGGCTTGTATTAGACACTTTTTCTTTACCCAGCACAATGGCCCTACAGTGAGGAGGCAGGGGAAAGAATGCTAAACGGGAAGTGAGGAAACCCACTTCCTTTCTTGCCCAGCTTATTCACTACCTAATTGTTCCATATGGTCATCTTGGATAGTCTCTGATGTGTAAAATTACGTTGAACTGAAGGATTTCTAAGGGCTCTTCCACCTCTAAATTTCTTTTATACTATATAACAATGCAAATATGTATTGAGGACTGGTTGTACGCACTGTGGACTGGTGTCAGAGTGGGTGAAATTGCCTGCATCATGGAACCCAAAGACCATTTTCACAAGCACATATGATCTAGTGGGTTGGAGGTTGATCCTAGCCGACCCCGAGGACTCATCAGACGCAGAGACATGGTCCTTAGAATGAGATCCTATCTGGTCTTTCATTTCTTCTATGAGATCAATGATGTATCAAGGAGAACTATATCAATATTAACATGAAATAAAATGGAACTTTATTCACTGACTGAAAACTCCTCACAGGACGTGGGACAGGGGACTCCATGGCTGAGCCATGGGTAGGCAGGATATTCTTTTGGAAACATATTTCTTATATATATTACATATAACTTATGTATTGTATGAAGAAAAGGAAGAATCTCCAGAATTGAGACAAACTAGAGGAGGCAGATGAGCTTACTAATATGGAAAGCAAGAAGCACTTTTTAAAATATCCTAATTGCTCTCTGAATTCTGGCTTTTCGGTAGAACGTTAGTTTGGAGTTTCAGAATTTCCAGCCAGGGATGTGTATACCATTTTTGAGATCATTTAAAAATGAAAATTTGGGAACTTTATTCAAAAACCAGTGAAAAGGTGTCATTAGGTAATGCTTCAAGGGGAGACACTTTTCTAAAATTCTTTAACTTGGGGCACCTGGGTGGCACAGTTTGTTAGGATTCTGTTTTGGCTATGGTCATGATCTCAGGGACCTGGGATCGAGCTCCACATCAGGCTCCCTCCTCAGTGAGGAGCCTGCTTCTCTCTCTCCCTGTGCCTACTGCTCTGCCTACTTGTGTATGCTCTCTCTCTCTCTGTCAAATAAAGAAGTAAAAAAAAAAAATCTAAAAAAAAAATAATTAAAAATATAAAAAGCTTTAACTGTTCATACATATTAGTTTCATGTCTCTGATTTTAATGTTTTTTAAGATTTTTTTATTTATTTGTTTGACAGACAGAGATCACAAGTATGCAGAGAGGCAGGCAGAGAGAGAGGAGGAAGCAGGCTCCCTGCTGAGCAGAGAGCCAGATGTGGGACATGATCCCAGGAACCTGAGATCATGACCTGAGCGAAGACCGAGGCTTTAACTCACTGAGCCACCCAGGTGCCCCTGATTTTAATGTTTCAAAGACTTTTTTTCTTTTCAACTATCTCAACCAGGTTCAAAGAAAGATGAGGCCAATGTACTGAGGCTTTCAGTCCACGTCATACTCCCACACAGGTATGGGCTTCCAACTATCACCTTCCCCATGACTTTTTCACAATGGATGAGCCTACACTGCCACATCATGTCACCCCATGCTCACAGGTTTTCTAGGATTCACTCCTGCTGTTCGACATTCTGTGGGTGTGAACAAGTGTATAAGGTATGTATCCACCATTATATTATCATAGATACTAGGCTCACTACAGCAAGTATTTTCTGTGTTCTATTGATCCCTGCTGCTCTCCTCAACCCTTGGCAACCATAATCTTTTACTCCCTCCACAGTTTTGCCTTTTCCAGAAAGTCAGAGGATCAGAATCATACCCTACGTAGCCTTTTCACATGGGCTGAATTCACTTAGTAAAATGCTTGTAGGGTTCCCCTATCTCTTCACTCCTTCATGGCTTGTTTCTTTTTAGCAGCAAATCATATTCCATTGTTTGGATGTAACACCATTTGTTTATTCATTTGCTTACTGAAGGACATGCTGTTTTCTTCAGAGTTTTGGCAAATGTGAATAAACTGCCAAAAAACACCTCTGTACAGGTTTGTGTGTGGACATAAGTTTTCAACCCTTTGGGTAAAAGGACTCAGGAAGGCCATTGCTAGGTCATAGGATAAGAATATGTTTAGTTGTGTAAGAAACTACCAAACCACATAATTGAAATGTCTGTGTAAACACTGCATTTGTAGTAATTTCTTGACAGCATTTACAACACCCTTTGCAGCATGTCAAAGCCCAGCTACTCCAAAGCAGGCACAGATACCACAGGTGGCCCCGCCAGCTGCTCAGGTTACACACAACCTTCTGTGACCCAGAACCTGAGTCTGCATGTGTTCCTGCCTGTGTCCTGTTGCCACACCTATCTCTCTGCTCAGGCACTTGCTCCCCAACTTATGGGACTCACTTATAAAAGACAGGAACAAAGATAAAACTAGCATTAATTTCAAGACAGTGAGGGCACAGCATTAAACCAAGGGCAGGGTTCTTTGGGAGAGTTGGGGGCTGTGTAACTCTGCAGGGTCCATGCTCAAGAAGCTGGCTCTGCTCCCAGCTTCAGGGAATCTGCCCATCTATCTCGATCTGAGTTTGCAGGGGGCACAGACCTTTCTATCAATGCCCTTTTCTCAACATAAAACCCAGTGCAGGCTGGACTCTGTGTGTGCTAGAATCTTCCATATGCAAGTTTCAACTTTGGGTTTGGGGTCAACAGTCTTTGTCTATGGCTACAACAGAGAAGGGGATCATTTAGGGTTGTCCTGGAAGCTTTCAACTCCTTTTTCCAAATTGGGACTGATTTTACATAATCATGAAAATAGATTCATTCAAAATGGAAGGAAGAACAATGGATTTTCATAGAACAGAAGGAAAATTTCCATGAGCTCTTCTCCACAAGGTGCTGTTTAGAAATGACTGAAATGGATACTTCTGTCAGTGATATATGTCAACACATCATACAAATACTTCAAGGAAGTCATTCAGATTTTATGATTCTACAGTCTTCTAGATGAGGTACTCAAAAGATAAGCTCTCATGTCACCTCAGATTCACTAACATTCAATTCCACCAAGTCACTTATGCTCTAAAATCCTCCCTTTATTTGTGAGTAAAATGAACATACCTATTTATAGTGTATTACCTTACTGAAATAGAAAATATATGTAAGGAGACAAGTATAGTGCCTTACCCTCAATACAATTATTTTATTATGTTTGTATTTCCCATAGTGAAAAAGCTGAACACAAACATAAAAAATGTTATATACATTTTCCTTACTATTCTTTGAAAATAAAAAAAATCTACAGTAACTAAAAAATTCACTCAGATTCCTCTGTTTGTTCAAGATCTTCTAATTTTTCAAGACGTTTCCATTTGACTAGTTACAAATAATTTATATATGCTAGCTGCCGGGACATCTGTCTTCCCAGGGTACTGGAAATGGGCATCTCTGTCACTTGCTCCAAGGGTCCCATGGTGGAGCTTTGTACGTGCAAAGGGCTTTCTGGGGGAAGAAACGGGCAAGAAAATTGAAATGACAACTGTCGATGGGTCTAATTTTAGAAGGAAAAACATGCTGTCGCATAAATCTGAAAGTCTGGAAATCTACAAAGACTGCCGTGGTGCAAATGCCCGACCCGGGGAAGGGTAGGGGCTGCAAGCGCAGCTGCAGTTTGGGTGCAGGCTGGAGATCACTGGAGAGCACTGTGCCTCCACCGCACACAGGTAGGTGGCTGAGTCTTCCAGTTGGGAGGCCCCGATGTGGAGGGTGCTGGACCGTTCCCTAGGATTCACTGTGCAGTTTAACCTCCCACTCTGCTGCATCCCTGAAGCTATGTAAAATAGCCAGGTGAGACCGCCGCCCCCAGAGTGCTGTCGGAACCACTGCACACTGCCCGCAGTTTGGGAAAAATTGCACTTGAGAGTAAAGCTGGCTCTCTCCTGGGGGATCAGGGCTGAAGCGCTCTGCTCCACCATCATCCCTCTCACCACTGTGTGGAAAGAGAAAAACAAACACAAGTGATGTCACCAGGAGGTCACTGATGCAGTTTCGAAACTTGCAAAATATCCTAAGACACACCTCTGAGTTTGTAGGACCCTCTTGGATGGAGTTCCCCCCCCCCACCACGGTGGGCTGTGGGCTGTGGACTCCACCCAAGTACCCATGAGGAACACCCCCCACTCACAGCAAACCTGGATGCACAGGAGCCCCAGGAGAGCTCCCCTGTGTCTCCTCATGATTCCTTGTCTACCTGATGAAGTACTTCTGCCCACTGTGCAGAATAATGAGTCTTGGATTCAGAGAAACTGTGTCTCACCGTCAATCCCTTTCAACAGAACCACTGAGCACCAATCACACCTCAGCCCTGTCATTCACAGAACTCCAGACTCCACCCACAATGGCCCAGGACTGGGCACAGTCGTGTCTCCAAAACTGTGCTGGCCAACAGTGCAGGAAGGTAGGGGCAATACTTCTAATATAGGAGGATAATTTTTTTAAACACTTTATGTAAGGGATTTGTGAGTTAGTGTGTGAGGAATGGTGAATGATATTTCTAAAAGATTCAAGGCCTAATGGGGATTCCACAAAACCTTGAAGAATCACAGTGAAAGTGTCTCCATTCCCCAATTTGCATAGTTTGTGAGACTACGTTGAGAATTCAACTATATGAAAATACTGGTAAAGGAAAACGATCTGATATCATGCGTTATATATTGCTGAAGTAACCATAATTTCTGAAATCAAGACAGTTCTAGAAACCAAGACAGTCACAATCTGTATTGATTATTATTGCAATCAGAATTTGGCTGATGAAAAATAAGAGGTCTGCACAATGTCCTGACTTTCACATCTCCATCTCTTCTGTTGCAGTTCATGGACCCTGCTCATCCACACAGCTGAGTCTGAATGGGCCACTCGTTGCTGTTCAAAGTCAATGTTATCCTCTTCATTTCCTTCTCTTTGTGTTCCTTATTGTTTCCTCTCTTCTTTTCTTCATTCCTTTTCCCTCCACTCTCAGCAGAGATATATAAAAAGGTGAGATATCTGGGGTTTTGAAATAATTTCAAGACCAGTAAGTTTGGGGTATTTTATTCATATTAATTAACAAGAGGGGTTCTCTGTTGAGTTTCCATGCTCACAATGCCCAGAAATATTCCTTTCCTGGTACCTGTGAAGAATTATATGTTTAGTGGATTTTAGAGACATGGCCTCAGATGTCTGAAATGGCAGAACCTAAAACCTGAGATGAACTTTACACAAACCCCATCCCCCTTCTCCCCGACCTTTGCTATCTATAATTGGACTGGCTCACATGATTTCTGTTCTTTCTTTTAACTGTTCAACCATGGACCATCAGAAAAATCTTTATTTCTAGTAAAGCCTAGAGTGCCCCCTAGAGTAATGAAGCTGTCAGCAAAGACACCTCAGATGAAGCAACTCTGCAGACAAAACCTCCAGCCCCATTCATTCCAAGGTTCCTGATGAAGGAAATGCCCATGGTCAGAAAATAAAATTACTGCTTAGATTGGTGAGGATTAAAAGTGAACCAAATCCTATTTTTAAAAGGGAATTTCATGGAAATAGATATAAAAGATGAATTTGGTAAGTCTCATCTTGTGCTACTTATTTGATTTCATTACTTTAGTTCAAAAGAAATCCATCAATACTTATTGAGCCTTTAGTTTCAATGGGGTAATTTACTAGAGCTAAGAATATATAGAAGAGTAATGAAATATTATTCAGCAGTTTAAAAGAATGAAATCCTGCCATGTGCAACAACATGGATGGAGTTGGAGAGTATAATATTAAGGGAAATAAGTCAGTCAGAGAAAAGACAAATACCATATGATTTTACTCATGTGGAATTTAAGAAACAAGCCAAATAAGGAAAAGGAAAAAAAAATAAGACAGAGAGAGATAAATCAAGAAACAGACTCGTCGTTAAACTGAGCAAACTGATGGTTACCAGAGGGAGAGGCTGGGGATTGGTTAAATAGGTGAGGAGATAAAGCAGTGCCCTTGTCCCAATGAGCAAGCATCAGGTGTTCTGTGGAAGTGTTGAATCACTATATCATACACCTGAAACTAATACAACACTGTATGTTAGGTAACTGGAATTTAAATAAAATCTGTGAGTGAGTGAATGAAAGAATGAACTTTTTAAGATAATACATAAAAGTGGGTAATATACTAGTTTACAGTCTACAGGGGAAAGAAAAAGGTACATAGCTATAATAGAATCAATGAGTGGGACCCTAAGCGAAATGAAAAGGAAAAACTATCTGATCCCAGAGGAGGTAGAAATGCATGTACTTTCCGTCATTGTGCAAAATCTTATGAAGAATGTGATCATCTTCTCCCTTCCCCTTTTTGGTGAAAGAATAGAAGAGAACACAGATAAACCTGCATGATGGCTTTTATGTTTGAAACAATTGGAACACTGCACACTGTTGATGGGAATGCAAAATGGTGTAACCATGAAAAACAGTACAGACGTTCTTTGAAAAGTTAAAAATAGAACTACAATGTGATCCAGAAATCCTACTTCTGAGTATTTATTAAAAAGAATTTAGGGTTGCCTGAATGACTCAGTTGATTAAACATCTCACTCTTGATGTGGAATTAGGTCATGATCTCAGTGTCCTGAAGTGGAGCCCCATGGTGGGCTCTGTGCTGAGCATGGAGCCTGCTTAAGATTCTCTCTCTCCCTCTGACCCTCCCCACTCCCAACTCTCTCTCTCTCTCAAAAAAAAAAAAAAAAAGAGGGACACTTAGGTGGTTCAGGCAGTTAAGTGTCTGCCTTTGGCTAGGGTCATGATCTCAGCGTCCTGGGATTGAGCCCTACATCGGGCTCCCTGCTGAACAGGGAGTCTGCTTCTCCCTCTCCCTCTGCTGCCCCTTCTTTGTGTTTATTCTTTCTCTGTGTATGTGTCAGATGTATAAATAAAATCTTTTTAAAAAATTGAAATCAGGATCTTGGAAAGATATTAAGCACCCCTATGTTCTTTACAGCACTGTTCACAATAGTCAATTAGGGAAGCAACTTGAATGTCCAAAAACAGATGCATGGATAAAGAAAGTGTGCTCAATACATAAGTGGAGTACTATTCAGCCTTAAAGAGAACCAAAAAAAAAAAAAAAAAAGGAAATCCTGCAATATGCAAACATGTGGATGAATCTTGAGTCCATTATGCTAACCGAAATAAACCAGTCACAGTAAGACAAATAATGCATGATTCCACTTGAATGCGATATCTATGATAGTCAAACTCAAATAATCAAAGAGTGAATCAAAGAAGAGTTTGCCATGGGCTCTGGGGACAGGATAATGGGGAGTTACTGATCCATGAGCAAGATGAAAGAATAGAGAGTTGCTCTACAACATTGTACCCATTCCAACAATCATGTATCATACACTTAAAAATGCCAGAGGTTCTGTGTCATGGTAAGTGTTCTTTACATTTTACAGATTAAATTTTAAAAAATAAAACCCTACAGTTCTCACCTGTTATAATGGCCAAAATCTAAAACACTAATACCATCAAATGTTAGTGTCAAAAACTTAGGAATAGCCCAGGTCAATGCAGTGAACTTCACCAAAGTGGTAATTAATAAAAGTGTCATGTGCACATACCAAATAGACAGTTCATGAACTGGGAGCAATCAAAATAGAGTATGGAGGAGGGACAAGATGGCGGGGAAGTAGGAGGAGGCGCTGTTTCAACCTGTACCCGAAAGTGAGCTGATTACCTACCAAAGAACTCTGATCACCCATGAAATCAGCCTGAAATTAGAATTATACACTTCTGGATCTCTACTGGGACAGAAGAGTAACACTCTCTGCACGCTGTGTGACTACAGTCTGAGGCAGGCCCCACACAACCCCCCTTGAGAGAGGTGCATGCAGGCATCAGCCGGCACTCTCTTGGACCCTGGAGAGTCTGAGCACTCCCAGCCTGGGCCAGCAGGAAAATCTCGGGGTGCTATCCCTGCTTGGGACCTCTCTGGCAGTCTGGAGCTGCCCAGACAGACGCCGCTATCGGCTATCGGCTATCGTCATTTTGGGTACAAGTGGGAATTCCTGTGACCCCAGAGACCATGACTGGGAACATGCTCTGCCAGCGGCCCAGGGTGAATTTATGTGCTCTGGAGCACCCAGAGGGGAACAGACTGAGGCTTCTCGCTGAGAGGGAGGTCTGGATGAAGTTTACTTTCCACTAAACTTCCAAAAACCATCAAAAGCTGCCAAGGGGAGAGAGAACAAATGAACAAACAAACAAAAAAACCTCCAGAGCACAAAAGCCGGTTTCCTCAGAGCCCACCCCCTTGATGGCGACAGGAGGACTTAACTCTAGGGACATTGCCTGAAAACCCACGCAGCAGGCCCCTCCCCCAGAAAACCAACAAAAAAAAAAAAAAAAAAAAAAAAGAGGACAACCACCACTACTTCATAGATACAACTTTTATTTTTAATTAATTCCCACAATTCTGGTTCATTTTTTTAATATATATAACTTTTTAACCTATTTACCATCACAGTGAGATGTCCAGTACATCAAATTCCATAATAACCTTTTAACCTGAACTTTTTGATACATATACCTGTGTTTCTCTTTTGCTTTTCTATTTTTTAATTTTTTTAATTTTATTTTAGTTTAGTTTAGTTTATCCTTTTTTTTTTTTAATATTCATATAGAGTTAAGCTTCAAGGTAATCCCCTTCCCCAGTCAATGCTACCCTTAGAGGTAAACCAATTTTTAATCCCCCTTTATCTTAGGAAAGTTGAGTCCTTTAACAAAGATATCAAGATATATCCAGGAAGAATCAAAATAACCTTTCTCGACCACTGAGAATTTATAACCACTCTCCAATCTTTTTCTTCCACCAGTGTTTCTGTGTATTTGTTTTTGTCCTGGTAGTATATAAATCTTATGCTTGGGGTTCTTTTTGATGAGGTTCTTTTTTTTTGTTTTTATATATTTATTTATTTTTCTCTTGTCATCCACTTTTGGCAGTCTTTATGTTTCTCTGTTTTTGTTTGTATACTTCATAAATCTTACCTTGGGGTACATTTGGGCTGGGCTTTCTCTTTTATTTTATCTTTCTTTTTTTCCCTCTCTCTCTCTCTCTCTCTTTTTCTTTTCTTTTTTCTTTCTTTTGGGTGGGGACTCTTGACTGCTCAGAAGCTTTCCAGGGTGAACCTTGCCTGCACCATGGTCAATACATTCAGCTACACATCCATTCAGCCATCTCTCACCAAAATGACTAGGAGGAGGAATGCCCAACAGAAGAAAAATTCAGAGACTGGGCCTTCTACAACAGAGCTAGTGAGTATGGACATAGACAATTTGTCGGAAAGGGAATTCAAGCTAATAATTATCCAGGCAATAGCTAGGTTGGAGAAAGCCATGGATGACAAAATGGAATTGATTAGGGCAGAAGTGAAAGCCACCAGGGATGATGTTCACAATGTTCTCAATGAGTTCCAATCTAATCTAAATTCTCTAAAAGCTAGGGTAACTGAGACAGAAGATAGAATTAGTGATCTGGAGGACAAATAGATAGAGAAAAAGGATCAGGAGGAAGCCTGGAATAAACAGTTTAGAAGCCATGAAAACAGAATTAGGGAAATAAATGACACCATGAAACGTTCCAACGTCAGAATTATTGGAATCCCTGAGGGGGAGGAGAAAGAAAGAAGACTAGAAGATTTAGTTGAACAAATTCTCCATGAAAATTTTCCCAGTCTTGTGAATGGAACCAACGTTCATGTACTAGAGGCAGAACGGTCTCCCCCCAAGATCATAGAATCTAGAAAGACCTCAAGGCACCTGATATTGAAAATGATGAATCATAATTGTAGACAAGAGCTCTTAAAAGCAGCTAGGACAAAGAAATTCCTTATGTACAGAGGAAAGCCCATCAGAATAACATCAGACCTGTCCACAGAAACCTGGCAAGCCAGAAAGGACTGGCAAGAAGTAGCCAAGAATACTTTCTCCAGCAAGACAGATGTTCAAAATGGATGGAGAGATAAAGAGCTTCCAAGACCTGCAAGGTTTAAAAGAGTATTTGACCACCAAGTTGATGCTGCAGGAAATATTAAGGGGAGTTCTATGAAAGAGGAAAAATCCTAAGAATATCATTGAACAGAAATATAGGGAGACAATCTATAGAAATGAAGACTTCACAGGTAACACGATGTCAGTAAAAACGTATCTGTCAATAATCACTCTCAATGTGAATGGCCTAAATGTGCCTATAAAATGACACAGGGTTGCAGATTGGATAAAATGACAGGACCCATCCATATGTTGTCTACAAGAGACCCATTTCAAACCTAAGGATACATCCAGACTGAAAGTGGAGGGATGGAGAAGCATCTTTCATGCCAATGGGGCTCAAAAGAAGGCTGGGATAGTGATTCTCATATCAGATAAATTAGATTTTAAACTAAAGACTATAGTCAGAGATATAGAAGGACACTACATAATTCTTAAAGGGACTATCCACCAAGAAGATTTAACAATTGTAAGTATTTATGCCCCCAATATGGGAGCAGCCAATTACATAAGAAAACTGTTAATCAAGATAAAGTGTCATATTGATATAAATACATTAATAGTAGGAGATCTTAACACACCACTCTCAGTAATAGACAGATCATACAAGCAGAAAATCAATAAAGAAACAAGAACATTGAGTGACACATTGGACCAGATGGACCTCATAGATATATATGGACCATTCCACCCTAAAACAACAGAATACTCATTCTTCTCAAGTGTACAAGGAACCTTCTCCAGAATAGACCACATACTGGGTCACAAATCAGGGCTCAACCATACCAAAAGATTGAGATTATTCCCTGCATATTCTCAGATCACAATGCTTTGAAACTGGAGCTCAACCACAAGGAAAAGTTTGGAAGGAACTTAAACACCTGGAAGCTAAAGACCACCTTGCTTAAGAATGCTTGGATCAACCAGGAGATCAAGGAAGAACTTACACGGTTCATGGAAACAAATGAGAATGAAGACACTTCAGTCCAAAACCTATGGGATACAGCAAAGTTGGTCCTAAGGGGGAAATAAATAGCCATCAAGCCTCCCTCAAAAAAATGGAAAACCCCAGAATACACCAGCTGTCTCTACACCTTAAAAAGCTGGAGAATAGACAACAAATTAAGCCAACTCCACACACAACAAGGGAAATAAGATTAGAGCAGAGATCAATGAGATAGAAACTAGAGATACAGTAGAACACATCAATGAAACTAGAAGCTGGTTTTTTGAAAGAATCTATAAGATCGATAAACCATTGGCCACACTAATCCAAAAGAAAAGAGAGAAGGCCCAAATTAATAAAATTATGAATGAAAAGGGAGAGATCACAGCTAACATGAAGGAAATAAAAACAATCATCAGAAGTTATTATCAACAGTTATATGCCAATAAGTAAAGCAACCTAGATGAAATGGATGCATTCCTAGAAAACTATAAACTTCTAAAATTGAACCAGGAAGAAACTGACAATCTGAGTAGACCGATATCTAGTAACGAGATTGCAGCAGTGATCAAAAGCCTCCCAAAAAACAAGAGCCCAGGACCTGATGGATTCCCTGGGGAATTCTACCAAACTTTCAAAGAAGAAATAACACCTATTCTCCTGAAGCTATTTCAAAGAATTGAAGCAGAAGGAAAACTTCCAGACTCTTTTTATGAAGCCAGCATTACCCTGATCCCCAAACCAGGCAAAGACTCCACCAAAAAGGAGAATTTCAGACTAATATCACTGGTGAATATGGATGCTAAGATTCTCAACAAGATCCTAGCAAATGGGATCCAACAGCACATTAGAAAGATTATCCACCATGACCAGGTGGGATTCATCCCTCAGTTGCAAGGATGGTTCAACATTCACAAATCAATCAATGTGATAGAACAAATCAATAAGAGAAGAGAGAAGAACCACATGATCCTCTCAATTGATGCAGGAAAAGCATTTGACAAAATCCAGCATCTATTCCTGATTAAAACACTTCAAAGTATAGGGATAGAGGGGACATTCCTGAACTTCATAAAAATCTATCTATGAAAAACCCACAGCAAATATCATCCTCAACGGGAAGGCTGTGAGCTTTTTCCCATTGAGGATGATATTTG
>NW_019154088.1:21676887-21683571 GCF_002288905.1 Enhydra lutris kenyoni | reverse complement strand
AATGGGAAAAAGCTCACAGCCTTCCCGTTGAGATCAGGAACATGACAAGGATGCCCACTCTCACCACTCTTGTTCAACATAGTATTAGAAGTCCTAGGAACAGCAATCAGAAAACAAAGAGAAATAAAAGGTATCCAAATTGGCAATGAAGAAGTCAAACTCTCTCTCTTTGCAGATGACATGATACTTTATATGGAAAACCCAAAAGACTCCACCCCCAAACTACTAGAACTCATACAGCAATTCAGTAATGTGGCAGGATACAAAGTCAATGTACAGAAATCAGTTGCTCTCTTATACATTAACAATGAAAACACAGAAAGGAAAATTAGAGAATCGATTCCATTTACTATAGCAACAAGAACCATAAGATACCTGGGAATAAACCTAATGAAAGAGGTAAAGGATCTCTACTCGAGGAACTACAGAACACTCAATACCCACCATGGGTCTCAAATTTACAACCATGAGATCTGGGGTCACAGTTCTACTGAAAGAGCCAGACAGCCCCCCTATTTACCATGTTTATCCAAATATCTGAGAACAACTCTTATTAGATACCCTTTTGAATTGTTTATATTTTCACATGCATTTATATTTATACAGGTTTGAAAATAAAATTTATGTTTTAAACCAATTTAACAAAAAATTACATTATACCAAGAATATATAACTAGTACAATAGGAAGTATTTTAATATTCTGATCATAGCTCATTCATAAAATCTGCAGATAAGGAGATGATAATTTTAAAATGTGGCCACAATATTGGCAAAGTAGGTTAGTGCAACATAGACATTGCTTTTCTATTATACTTTACACAACTGTACTGATTCCCATACGTTCTCCCATCCCATGATTTGTGGCCCTCTGTGAGAGGTTGCAAAACAGGAGTTAGAGAAATCAACAGGATTTCCCTCCCCATGTCACCTAACTATCAATATTGTTAGGAAACATCAGTGAAAGAGCATTTTCTCTCACCATATTTTCTGGGCACTGAGAACAATCGCACTTGATTTCTTACTGTCAGAAAGCCAACTGATCTGTTTAACTGGTCAGGACATGAGCCATATCTTCCCCTCTGTTTCTGCTCCCAAGCCTACATGTTGAATATCAGCCCAAGTCTGCCACCTTATTCACTAGAAAAGAAAGGATAGAGGTTCCTGGTCTCTCTCTTCCTTGCTCAGGTACATGTGTTTCTCCTCCTTTCTTCCCTTCCCTTCTTTCTCTACTAAAACCTGGTTTGGAGCTGAAACTCTCCCATCACCTCTCCTGCCATACTCTGTCAGGAAGACACTGGGCAGAGAGAGGCCATCTTCTCATGCACACTGTGTCTCGAAAAGTGTCATAGACACAGCAACACCCACTAGGATGCCCTGAACAACTTGTGGGGCTGGACGTTCACTGCAAGGATGAGCAAGAGACCACTTCATTGTTATGTGGTTTTACTGTGAAATTACTTATTTTCTGGCTGAAGCACTCTTGGCATCAAACTGTTCTCAGTGTCAGTTGGGGAATGTTACTTCTGTTTCCTATGCTGTAGTCATTTGTATGATTTTTGTATCAACCAGACACTGACGGACAAACAACAGACTGTTCCTGAACCATAGTGGATCAGGCAGAGACACTCAGCATCCAGGCCCCTCTTCTGCTCAGAGTTTGCGCTCAGCTCCCCCTGCAGTCCCTGTCACTGTGTCACTCAGGGCACAGTAGTACACAGCTGAATCTGTTGCTTGCACTGAGCCTTTCTCCAAGTGGAAAGATTTAGAATCTCTGTCATAGGTGGCTTCAAATCCTTTGTTGCTTCCCTTCTCCTTGTGTCTCAAGGCTTTCAGGAGGAGCTCTAGACCTTCTCCTGGATACTGGACATACCAGAAAAGAGTGGGATAACTTGTTGTTGTATAAGTACAGTTGATAGGGAAGCCTCTTCTGAGAGGGTCACTTGGCTCTCCATCTGAGTCACTGAGTCTACATGGGTTTGTCCTGAGGGAAAATAAAAGAGACATGTGTCACCTTATGTATAAAGCTCTTGGAAAAATTACAGTTAAACAATTTGCGGACACAATGGAAGAAACAATCCCAAACTTTAAGAGACATTTTACTTACCAAGCATTAAGAGTACCACAGTCACGAAGCCTGGAGAACACTTCATCTCTGGAGTATCACCTAAATAATGTTCTTCATTCTTACCATGAAGAAGGTTTGGAGTGACAGAGAAATGATCAGTGGAAGCCTACATTTCACACAGGAAATGTTATTGTGGTAGGAAGCTGCACCCCCTGGTGGACAAGGACTGAAATGCGTGCATGTTGGCCAGAATCCTCCCCAAGTCAGCCATCTGTTTCATCCCTGACTTCATGAGGCACATGTCAGGCTGCAGGTGGCCCTTGGAAGTCTGAACAACAGCAATCCTGACCTCTCGGGTCTATTTTGTTCTTAATATTCTACCTGATATGGAAGTTCTTTAACACACATCGCAGGGAATTTCTGTAGCTGAGAAGATACCCATTGCCTTGAGCATTTTAGAACACTTCTTTTTTTTTAAATATTTTCATATATCCGTTCAGAGCCAGCCAATAATGCAATAGAATGTCATAAAAGGGTTTTAACTTGAAATCTAAGGAAGTAATAAGAAGTCACGTCATTATTCTCCACTTTTCAGATTTCCACCCCACATGTGGAACAAGGACTGTCATTCATTACATGTTCACTGATCTGCTAAATTAAACAAAAATAATGATTAAATAGCTTTTGATTGAGGAATCACTACTACTAGAATACAATATTTCCTCAGTCCTAAATCGTACTAATTGTAAGGCATGCAATATTTTTATAAAAGATTTTTAGGAGGAAAAAACTCACATTACCTTGTCAATATTCAAATATCCCTGCAAAATCATTTCAAAAATGAAAAATATTAACCTTAGCCAGAAAAAAAATCATAATCACAGTTATCTAATCCCTATAGAAATTATCTGAGATCAATACCTTATTCCACAATTCCAATGATTCTAATATAACTAGTACATATGAATCAGGCAACAAGTATCAATCATATACTTAGTGGATATCTAGCCTCAAGCATGCTTTTCACTGTTATTGTCTGTATCATTATGTTGTTATACGTTAATCAAATAATTTTCCTCCACAGGGCAGGGAACCTTGAAGATGTGGATTTGCATCAAATGCCTGGAGCATGATTTAGGATTGCCTTCTCCCCATCTTTTCAAATTGTTAAAGACATAACAGCTTATATCCATACAGTAGTGATAGTAAAACCAATGTACCAGTGATTTAAAATTATGCATATTATGATCCCACCACTAACTCCAGGACTCATATTTTGCAGGATTGAGACCCACAAATTTATAATTTTTTGAACTTTTTTTAAACTCCCCACCATGGTTTTGTTATACCCAGTCCCAAACCGGTTTGTGAGATTTCATTTGTGATAACTGCCCTCCAGCCAAGATGGTCATCAAATATCAGGGAAGAAGGTCTGGAGTTTGCATGGGAAAACATCCCTGTGACTAAACAAATTTTTAAAAGCTGGTCTTTTTTTACAATACACCAATGACAAAAACAAGCACTTCCTTAGCTCCCATTTTATGATCATTTATTTTTTTAAAACAAAACAAAATAAAAACACTTCTAAGGATTATCAGAATAAAGTTCTGGAGAGGAACACATCTTCAGTAAAGCACTATGAACATTTATCTCCAGACACATAAAGGAAGCTTAGCTCGGACTGTTTCCTGCAGGTGGAAACACGCCTCCTTCCCACAATACCCACAAAACTGCCTCTATCCCCTGTTTTAGATCATAGAGGAGGCACATTTCCCCAAGGCCTCTTCCTAACTAGCCATACGGAAGCCATGACCACCTTCAGAAGTCTGGAGAGCAACATGTTCAAGTTCTCCAATGAGATGGAAAATGTCTTCTTCTTCTTCAATATAAGGGCTTGGCATTGTGAGGGGAGCCAACATATGATTGAGAATCATGTTTCCTCACATTACATGTGCTACCTAAGGTAGAAATGAGCACATTGTGATAAGAAGGCAAAGTGTTTAGACATTCATTGTAACTCTTTCAAGGTACCTGTTGTTATGCCAGTGTTCCTCCTCACTACTCTTATCTGTTCAGATGCCTATGTTGAGGCCAAAATTTAATCATTCTTTGCTGAAGAGTTCAGGTTGCAGCCCTCAGACAATAGACCTGTCATCGAGGTCTTCTCCTTATTGTTCAGTTTCCACAGCTCAGCTCTATTCAGAAAGGCCAGAGTAGACACCAGAGTTTGGTCATTAGGTTATCAATCCTTTGAATTTATGTTTTTCCCTTACCTCAGCTGAACCACAGTAAGCTTCCATGTTTATATGTTCAGTTCTAAAGGGAATATACTCTAGGTGACCCCGTACTCCTCCACAGAACTGTTGATCATATAATAATTGATTGTAATAAAACTTTCTCTGTGTACATATGTTAAAAGTAAGGCTATGCCCTAATGATATTCCTCCACATCATAGCAAACAGCAAATATCCATTGCCTATCATTGTCTGTCTCTTGATATAGTAGCCAAGGCTTAACATCTTTGCCTCAAAATCACTGTAGCCTCAGCTAAATTGGTTGAAGCATCGTCAGAACTTGCATTGTATATGTCTGCTTGAAATACAATGGAACCACATACAGTACAAACTGGCCTCCTCTCTAAGGGATAGACTATAACTATCTAAAAATGCCCAGCTAACTGAGTAAATGGGAAATATTATTAATTTCTCCTCCTATCATTCAACTTTAATATATTTCTCAATGAAAGGAATCTCACAATTGTGCTTCTGTCATTCAAGAAGTGCCCATGTGCTGGACAGATCTTTTGGACACTCTGGCATCAAATTCCAAATTAATAGATTTTTTAAAAATAATTTTATATTAAATATTGAAGAAGACAATACCAGCCTGGTCATGAAATTAGTACCCTAGACTGCTTTATAAAACCCAGTCTCTTAGCAGAAGCAATGTTAATTCTAGTAGCTGAACTAGTGGATACCTCTCAGGTGCACCATTTAAAAAAAAATTATGTAGTCAGTGACAGTCAATATGTTTTTAATGTAGGACAAACCTTCCAAATACTATAAAGATAATGAAGTTTCTTAACTTTCTAGCGTTCCTTAACCCTCTCATGCAGAAAATACATGAATTTTTTTAATGTCTTCATGGTATTCAAAAAATTTTTTTGCCCTAAAGACAAAGTCTCACAATACAAAGGACCCTGTAAAGCAGGGAAACATGAGGAGGTTATTGTACAAGCATACCTTTCAGATCAAGGTTCTTATGCAAGAGCCTCTTACAGAACATAAAGACAAGTCCATGGAAAAGTTTAACAATTGCATCTTAGATGTAGAAAATTTGGCCCTAATTTTGTAAAGAATCACTATAATGACCGATTTATTTGATCCATGAGAACAAGAGATATCAAAGTCAGGATAGCGTCCTGGTAGAGGCAAATGATTGCCAATGAACACTTACTAAAATCTTCCAGAGACAGCACATCACAGTAGGAGCATACTGGATGCAACTTTAAATGAACACTGGTGGGGAAACCTTTCTAGAATAGCAGATGATGGGGCTCTTCATGCCTGTCTTGGAACTGACAAAATCCCATAAAATCTGGAAATGTAGAATATGGTCTGTAAATCTGTCCCAAGGAGGTGTTTGAGTATCTCTAAAAGGATCTTATACAATTTCATTCCCTTCATCATCTACCTGTATGTACTAATAATAGTATTTTATTTACTGCATGGATTGAAGCCCTCTCCCATCAGAAAATAACACCAATCACAAAAGTTAAAAATCAACTGGATTTTGGGGTACCTGGTTGGCTCAGTCAGTTAAGTGTCTACCTTTGGCTTAGGTCATGATCTCAGGGTCCTAGAATTGAACCCCTCATTGGGCTCTCTGCTCAGTGGGGAACCTGCTTCTCCTTTTCCCTCTGCTGCTCCCCATGCTTGTGCTCTCTCTCACTCTCTCTTTTGTTCTCTCTTTCTCCTCTCTGTTAAATAAAAAATAAAATCTTTAAAAAAGTAATCAACTGAATTTTGTGTTTACTACCGGTGCCATTTCAATTAATCTCTATATAGTGGGAAAAAACTTCTCTGGAACAGTTTGGTAAGGTTAGCCCTCACATAAAAACTTCACTTTTCCTATCACCTTTGTCCCCAATCCTCTCTTATAATGGAAACAAAAATAGAATATGAAAACCAAAATGAGTTACTGTAGCAGATACACTTGGACTACTGTGGCCTAGTACATGTTAGCTGTAGTGCATCCTTTCTTCATAAAGTCCTGTGTTGTCTTACCATAAACTGTTCCCTGTAGCCCACATAACTCAGAATGTCCCAACCCAACCCTTCACAAACTGACTAGATAAGTAAACTCTTGACACTCTTCCTTCCATCATAGGCACAGATTACTCTCCTGGCCTTTCATTTAATCAGCTCTAAACAAAATCTCAGAGAAACACTGAGATTGAGACATGTGAAATAACCTTATTAGGCACTTTTTATTACCAGTTCAGCAGATAAACTACCAGAAATGGAACCTTGGTTACATGTGTACCAACTAGTATGGCATCACGCAGCCTTGACAGGAATGGGAAATATTGCTCATATTAGAGCAAGCTTTGCTTGC
>NW_019154088.1:21627070-21676877 GCF_002288905.1 Enhydra lutris kenyoni | reverse complement strand
TCTTTCTTTCTTTCTTTCTTTCTTTCTTTCTTTCTTTCTTTCTTTCTTTCTTTCTTTTCCTTTTTCTTTTTTTAGTAGGCTTCATGCCCAGTGTAGAACCCAACACAAGGTTTGAGCTCACCACCCTGAGATCAAGACCTAAGCTGAGATCAAGAGTCAGAGGCCTAACCGACAGCCGCCAAGGTGCCCCTCATGTTAGAGATCTTAAACTGAGGTTCTCAAGAGAATCGGCAGAAGCAGACATTTCATGAAAGTGAGTGCTGACCCAAGAAATGTGAACAAACATCCACAGCATGAAGCAGATAGCTCCATCCAAGGCCATTAGAAGAGATATGGTATTTGGCAACACTGATGATCATACTCTTCTGTAAATTCTTTTGTTTCTTTGTCCTTTTAAGAATATATTTCCATTTTAATAATACTTACATATTTCTGAATTACCTGATTTTGTTCTTTTACTAATAAAATAACTTGAGTATAGCCTCTATTAGAGACAACACCCATCCTATTGCTGTAGTTCATCTTTACTAAGCCATTGGTAGTGCAACAAAAGTAAAATTATTGGACATGTTATTTTGTGCCAACGCCTGGAAAAGCCAAATAATAACCAGACCCCAATTAGAATGACTAAAGGAAATTTTGATCAATAAAATTTGTCTTAACATGTTAGAAAAATTTAGAATAGAGTTAGTATAATGAGACTTATATGAGGAACATGTCTCAACCTAATATGTGATATCTCATATGGAGCATTGGTCCAACACTCCACTGACCCACTCCGTTATTGATTGCTACAGTGTTTCTTTTCTAGAACTATGAATTAAATATTTAAAGCCAATGCAAACACTTGAAATGATAGCTTATTTCTATGAAATAACATAAAGTTTCAAAAAATCAGGACTAGGAAACACTGAGAGTGGCAGCAGGGGTAGAGGTCATACCTGTGCCCAAGGCATGTGTTTCCACTCACTAAGATGCAGAGTGATTAGGTATTGTGCTCCGTTCATATGACGTGTTTAAAGGAGAAAAATATGAAAGAAGAAGCAAGATGTATAAAAAGTTATGGATGGGAGAGAGTATGATTACAAAGTTATGGAACAGGGGATTTCTGTGGAGCAATGAAGTTGTTCTCTATCATGATTGTACCATGGTTATATGAATCTATACTAGATATTAAAATTCAATATTCACAGATATAATTGTACATGAAAATAGTGCATTTTTCTATATAGTTTCTTTAACAAACATTTCAAACACTGAGAAAATAAAACAACTAGTGTGGTTTCTATTTTCATGACTCAACACTGCCATATATATATATATATCTGTTATTTTCTCATTTTGGAAAAGAAAACACTAGCCATGCCAACTGTGATAGGCAAAATGATAAGAACAACAACAAAAGTCAGGTGAAAAATGGAGGAAAACAAAACAAAAATAATTAAAAATATGATTAAGTTAAGGATCCTCAGTTGGGTAGATAATCCTGCATAATATGGGTTCAAACTCAATCACATGTACACTTTTAAGAGGGAAGCCGAGGGAGGCTTGATGACAGGAAAAAAGAGAAATCAGTGAAACCATGGAAGCAGAGATTGGGTGGTATGGTCACAAGCCAAAACATGCCAGCAGCAACCAGAGCCAAAGAAGCAAGGAACAGTTTCTTCCCAGAGCCTCTGGAGTGGGTACAGATCTGTTGACATCATGATATCAGCCCTGTGAAAATAATTTCAACTACTGGGCTTCAGAACAATGGTAGAAAGAATTTCTGTCGCTTTAAGCCAACAGGCCTGTGATAAATTGCCCAGAGATGGTAGGAAACAAATCCGCTAACCATGATAAAAATCTTAAAGCCTGAATGTGTCTGTATCTAAGCTATGTATTGACTCTGCACACTCTGACTAAGCATTGTCTTTTCTTCTGTTGAATACATTCTCACCTAAGTATGATAAAGCAGTTAAGTTAACAATAACTGTACCCAATTTCTCAACCAACTTGGTTTAAGAAGAAATAAAACAGTACAATATAAGCCGTGCTTCCCTCTGACTCCTTTATCAGGCTTGGAGGAAATGGACCTATCAACAGTTAACTTGCTTCTACTAGACAGGAGCTAGTGGTGTAATCAAATAATCAAAGATGATTGAGGTGTTGGGCTACAGTACTGACCTTTCCTATTCAGATATTTTTTTTAAATTTTATTTATATATTTGACAGAGAAAGAAATATAACAAGAGAGGGAATACAAGCAGGGGAGTGGGAGAGGGAGAAGCAGGTACCCCGCTGAGTGTGGAACCTGATGTGGGGCTGGGAGGGGTTATGGTGGGGAGTGTTGGGGTGTGTTGGGAGGGCTCCATGCTTGGCTTGATCCCAGGACTATGGGATCATGAATTGAGGTGAAGGCAGATGCTTAACAACTGAGCTACCAAGGTACCCCTCTTATTCAGATAGTTTATACTGCATTAAATCTAATGACTTTCTCTAGAAGAACAAACCAGGTAGCTCATAACTGTCAACCATAACTCAGCTAAGAGAGATCATTCTCATCATACCAAATCACCAGTTATGTCCATCCATAGGAAAAATACGAGATATCTAGAAAATAGCCTACTCCTGAGCAGTGGTGGGAGAATTAGGGAATCAATTATTTATGCAAATTCTTTCCTTACATTAATTTAATCTTCAGCACTAAAAAATTACTTTTTAAAAATTGCAGAAGTAGTATTTAATTCAGTCAAAACATGAAGATAAGACAGGGACATTTGTAACAAGCTATATCTGCAATAAATATTAATCTCAATGTCTTCTGCAGTCCACTAGTAAGACTTGAGTAAGGTGCATGATAAATGTGTATAAAATTTTTCCCACATATACCAGGAAGAATACTTCAATGATAAGTAACAATAAAAATTAAATGGTTAGAAATTAGCTTATCTACTTAAAACAATTGAGCTTTATTGAGAAAGACATAGATAAATAGAAGGAAACACTATGTTCTTCAGTAACCAAATACAGACTTTTAGGATTTTATTTTTTTTAAAGATTTTATTTATTTATTTGACAGACAGAGATCACAAGTAGGCAGAGAGGCAGGTAGAGATAGAGAGGAGGAAGCAGGCTCCCCGCTGAGCAGAGAGCCCAATGCGGGTCTCAATCCCAGGACCCTGGGATCATGACCTGAGCTGAAGGCAGAGGCTTTAACCCACTGAGCCACCCAGGCGCCCATAGGATTTTATTAATCACAAGTTAACTTATAAATTCATATATTTAATGTATAAATTTAATTTAATCTCAAAGCCTAAATAAAAATTTTAAATATATACCAGAATTCACCTTTTCCTTCTTTCTTTAATAAATATCTACTGATGAACTATTATGTAAAAAAGTTTGTGCTAATCACCACTGCTATTCAACATAGTACTAGAAGTCCCAGACCCAGCAATCAGACAACAAAAAGAAATTAAAGGCATCCAAATAAGCAAAGAAGAAGTCAAACTATCACTCTTTGCAGATGATATGATACTATATATGGGAAACCCAAAAGATTCTACTCCAAATCTGCTAGAACTTGTACAGGAATTCAGTAAAGTGTCAGGATGTAAAATCAATGCACAGAAATTAGTTATCTTTCTATACACCAACAACAAGACAGAAGATAGAGAAATGAAGGAGTCAATCCCATTTACAATGGCACCCAAAACCATAAGATACCTAGGAATAAACCTAACCAAAGAAGCAAAGAATCTGTACTCAGAAAACTATAAAGTACTCATGAAAGAAATCAGGGAAAACACAAAGTAATGGAAAAGTGTTTCATGCTCATGGATTGGAAGAAAAAATATTATGAAAATGTCTATGCTACCTAAAGCAATCTACAGGTTTAATGCAATCCCTATCAAAATCCCAACAATTTTTTTCAAAGGGATGGAACAAATAATCCTAAAATTTATATGGAACCAGAAAAGACCCCAAATGGCCAGAAGAATGTTGAAAAAGAAAGCCAAAGTTGGTGGCATCACAATTCCAGATGTCAAGCTCTATTACAAAGCTGTCATCATCAAGACAGTATGGTACTGGCACAAAGACAGATACATAGATCAATGGAATAGAATAGAAAATAGAAAGCCAAAAAAAGACCCTCAACTCTATTATCAACTAATTTTCGACAAAGCAGGAAAGAATATGCAATGGAAAAAAGACAGTCACTTGAACAAATGGTAATAAGAAAAAAAGTTCGTACTATATAAGGTACAACTTTTACTTCTAAATTATGAATGTAAATGTGAACACATACTAACAAAATTTGAAAAGAGTCTAATCCTCAACTCATATTCTTGAAGAAATCACTTCTTTTAAATTCCTTCAAAAATACAAACAATATGTACCATCACTGGGCTTTAAAGAAAATTCCAACTCACATTTTCTCAATAAGAAAATAATCAGAATGCATACAAAGGGCTCTCAAATTTTACCAGAAATATAGAAGAAGAAGAAAATTTAAAACAGAATTGTGATTTCTGAAAATCTCTCACAGAGCTATTAAAAAGCAGGTGTTGGAAGAGGAGACTTAAAATTGAGAATATTCAATTCATGATATAACATTAAGTGAAAAAAATCAGAATCCTACTTACATTAGATTTAAGAAGAGAACAAACCAAACATTAGTAATAAATTATCTGGGTACAGAATTATCAATTTCACTATTTATATTTTACATATTTTCTGTATTTAGCATGTAATGTTTTATAACAAGGGAAAAGTGACATTTGTAACATTTGAAAGACAAGAATTAAAACTTTATCCATAATAGGATGTGCTAATGTATTAAAATTTATTTGTATGAAAGGGTTCTGAATAGCAAATGTAAAGTCATCTTTAAAACCCAAGCTTCACAATAAAACATTACTAACTGCCTTCAAGAATCCATTCAGCAATGGTCATCTAACAAAATGCTCTAACTCTGTCCAGGTCATCATGAGCTTACTCTTTCTCTTATAAGCTTTTAATGTCTAATATGTTAGCTTTCACTTGTGGATAAACAACAGCACAAAAGCTATCCTTGAAGGTCTATGTCAAAAGACAGGGCTGCCCCAGTCCCAGGTTTGAGTGCAGGCAGCAGGTGCCTGGGAAGCAATGTGTGCTTGCTGCGCAGAAATACCCAGCTGAGTCTTCAGGCTGGGTGTCTCTGATGTGCAGGGAGAAACGTTTGGCCGTCTTATTCAATAAAACAGTGAGTCTTTGTTCTTCTTTTGTGGCCATGCTTGAAAGAATGTATACAAGGAGCTGGGGACCTTTCCCAGGTTCTTGCTTATACCAGGGGAAGTAGTCTGAGTTACTGTCTGAATAACTGCAGTTGATAACAGAGCTGCTTCCCTCCTGGACACTCAGGGTAGAAGGATGCTGCTCCACATTCTCTCCCTGGCTGAACCCTGTGCAGAAAGAAAAAGTCAGAGAAACGAGAGGAGATTCCAGGTTATTGTGCTTCAGAATGCTCTTTTTCTACACTAAGTGGAGGAAACATTGAATAAAGCCAGTCTTGACTTCTGAAGAATATCCACTAATATACTCTGTTGCTCATAAACGCTCAACTCACAGTTCAGCTGCAGCCAGGAGAACATGATTAAAGCTCCCATCAATGTCTTCATGGTTCCTCCCAGTTAAGCTCAGGTTCAGAACTGCAGCCCCAGCCAGCTCAGCTCCTTTTCTTATCAGGCTGTCCCTTCTTTCCGCTAACAGAGTAACTTCCCACATTGTCTACCAGCCAATAAGAAAAGATTCTGCTGCTGCCATAGTCTAGCCCATCAGATGCACTAAGATGAACCTCCATGTGTTCTCCATCAGCACAGGTGCACTGCCATCTTGTGGTCACATCTCTACTGAACTCACTGGGGAAATGCTCTTCTCTTAGCCTGTGCCTCTGAGGGACTCACAAGCAACAGGGCAGCAATCAATAAAGCAAATTAATCAAATTTTAATCAGGAATGGATCTGGATTTTTCAAATGTCTTTTCAGTATCTATTGAGGTACCATCCCAAATTGCTTATCTGTTTCTTGTCAATCTCTTTAATATTATTGATAAATTGTCACAACAAAATATAAAGAAGATGTAATTTTCCCATTTTGCAAATAATGAAACATAGCTCCCAAGTATCAAGAAATTTGTGGCAGAGCTAATAGTTTAGAACACAGAGCAGGATGATATCAAAAGCCTGTTCTCAGTTTTTGCCACTACTAATTGTCAGAGAAAATGTTCATTCATTGCATCTGTGATGGAAGTGGGTTAGTGAAATTACATAACAATTCTGTATGTAAGGGACCATGAAAACAATGTAAGGTTGAGAATTATGTATCCTCACACTTTATATGCTGCTCTTTTACCTAACGTAAAAATAAATCATGTTATGATAAGAAGGCAACTGTTTACGAAAAAATGGGAAAAGGTTCCATGCTCATGGATTGGAAGAACAAATATTGTGAAAATGTCTACACTTCCCAGAGCAAGCTAAACATTCAAGGCAATCCCTAACAAAATACAATCAACATTTTCACGGAGCTGGAATAAACAATCCTAAAATTTATATGAAATCAAAAAGACCTGTAATAGCCAAAGAAAAGTTGAAAAAGAAAACCAAAACTGGGGGCATCAAAATTCCCGACCCCAAGCTCTATTACAAAGCTGTTGTCAACAAGACATGGTATGGTACAAAAACAGAAGGGTACTGGTACTGGTACTGGTACTATGGTACTGACACAAAAACAGACACATAGATCAATGGAACAGAATAGAGAACCCAGAAATGGACCCTCAACTCAATGGTCAACTAATCTTCAACAAAGTAGGAAAGAATGTCCAGTGGAAAAAAGACAGTCTTTCAACAAATGGTGTTGGGAAAATTGAACAGCCACATGCAGAAGAATGAAACTGGACTATTTCCTTATACTACACACAAAAATAGACTCAACATGGATGAAAAACCTTAATGTGAGACAGGAATCCATCAAAATCCTTGAGAAGAACACAGGCAGCAACCTCTTTGACCTCAGCTCAGAAAATTCTGGCTAGACAAGTCTCTAAAGGCAAGGGAAGCAAGGGCAAAAATGAACTATTGGGATTTTATCAAGATCAAAAGCTTTTGCTCAGCAAAGGAAACAGTTAACAAAACCAAAAGACAACCTGCAGAATGGGAGAAGATATTTGCAAACGACATATCAGATAAAGGGCTAGTATCCAAAATCTATAAAGAACTTGTCAAACTCAACACCCAAAAAACAAATAATCCAATCAAGAAATGGTCAGAGGACATGAACAGACATTTCTACAAAAAAAGACATCGAGATGGCCAGCAGACACATGAAAAAGTGCTCCACATCACTCGGAATCAGGGAAATACAAATCGAAACCACAATGAGATAGCATCACACACCAATCAGAATGGCCTAAATGAACAAGTCAGGAAATGACAGATGCTGGTGAGGATGCAGGGAAAGGGGAACCCTCCTACACTGCTGGTAGGAATGCAAACTGGTGAGTCTACTCTGGAAAACAGAGGTTCCTCAAAAAGTTGAAAATGGAGCTACCCTATGACCCAGCAATTGTGCTACTAGGTATTACCTCAAAGATACAAATGTAGTGATGCGAAGGGGCAACTGCACCCCAATGTTTATAGCAGCAATGTCCAAAATAGCCAAACTATGGAAAGAAAGTAAACGTCCATCAACAGACGAATGGATAATGAAGAGGTGGTATATATATGCAATGGAATACTATGCAGCCATCAAAAAATGAAATCTTGCATTTGCAATGAGGTGGATGGAACTTTTCAGGTTATTTTTATCCCTTTAGAGGTACTTTCCCACTTTAAAGGTAAAATATTATATGTTTCTGATTATTCTGATTTTGTTCTCTTACTAATAAAATAACTTGCATGGTGGCCTTTATTTGACATAATGCCCACTCTATTGTTATAGTTCAACTCTGCACAGACATTGCGAATGCTACAAGTGTAAGAAATTTTGGCTATGTTATTTCATATCAATTCCTGGAAAAGCCAAATAATAATCCTACTCTAATTGGTATGGCTAGAATAAAACTTCATTAATTAAATTACTCTCAAAATGTGAGAAAGTATCTATTAATAAAAATTTAGAATGGAGTTTGTATACAGAACTCGTATACAGAACATGACTTAACTTGGTTATGAGATTATCCAAACTTCAACACCAATTCTGCTTTATCAATTCCTAAATATATTTTGTAGAACTATAAACCAACTGTCTAAAGGAATTCAAACACTTGAAATGATGAACTATTCCTATGAAAATAACTTCAACTTTCAAAACCTCAAGGGTAGGAAACACTGAGACTGGTGACAAGGGTGAGGTCATACATGTGCCCTGTAGCATATGCTTCCTCCCACGAAGACACATAGTTCTCAAAGATTATGGGTTGTATGCTCCCATCATTAGGACATTTTTAAAAACACAAAATAAGAATAGACCAATGTTTGCAAGGAATGGGGAATATGGAAGTGTGAGATGGCATTAGACTAGTTCAAGGGAGTTTTGGGGAGCAATGATACTATTCTGTATCATGATCTTGTATCATTACATGATCTATACAATGTACTAAAATTCAAACTTCACAGAACTGCACATCAAAAATAGTCAATTTTTCCTAATAATTATTTTAAAATAAAAAATTTAAACACTGAGATCAAAATGGTAAAACAAATCTTCTACCATCTCCACTCCTCCCTAAAACCACTGCTTTTCAATGTCATACATTAAACTAAAAAGAGTACCTATGAAAAAGTCCAACAGAGAACACATAGCACACTGTGGAACAACAACAACAAATAATATTATTTTGACAGATTAAGGATGGCACGAAGAACAATTTCACTTTACCTTCTTCGCCCTTGCGCATGGCACAGTTCCCAAGAGGAATCTTCCAGCCTGTGATTGTACCGTAGAGGGACGTGAAAACATGTGAGTGAACACATGCCCCTCCAGCTCTGGAGGATGCTCCCAAAGAGGAACCTCTTTCTAACCCCATCCAGAACACTGAGGTGTACTGCTCACTGGGGAGTGGGGTCCTCCTAGCAGAACAGCACCCAGGGCTCCTGAAGGGCAGTAAAACAACATGGACCCTACACACTATGGCACAGCCTCCATTAGGAGTCTGCCCATGACCCACTGGAGGCGGCCTGCCTGCAGACCCCCACAAATGGTCCATGAGCACACACAACACTCAGTCCCTCATCCACACATCATTCCATCCTGTGGCCTCCCACCAGTGCACACAGGATGGCAACCACAGTAACCTTTTGTAAGCAGCTAGTTAGCATGCGCAGAGCGCAGCCCCACTCTCCTGGATTTGGAAAAACCACACAAATTCAGTCAGCACCCTCCTAGAGAAAGCAAACAAAAGGAGGACTCTCAGCACCCAGTCTGGCTTCACAGGATCAAGAGAAGGCCTAAAAGTTTGTACTACCTTGTCCCCGGACGTAGGAAACAAATATACCAAACATGATGAAGGTTTAAACCTGAATGCGTCTGGATCTGAGCTATGTACTCACTGCACACTCAGTCTAAAACACTTGTTTTTTTCCACTGCATCAATCCTCACCTCAGTCTGATCAAGCATTCAAACCTGTAGGAACTGCACCCTCTCCCTTGTTTCTAATTGATTTAAGAAGAAACAAATGAATAATACAGAAGCATGCTTCCTTCTGACTCCATTATCAGGTTTGGAGGAAAGGCATGAATCAGGAGTCGTCTTCCTTCTACTGCACAGGAGCTGGCGGTGTAAGGAGGGAAAGTAGCCCACTGACGTGTTGCGCTACAGTTCTAACCTCCTTTGGTCAGATGTGATAAGCTGAATTTAGTCTGGGAACTTCTCCAGGAAGAGAAAGCCATTTACCTAATACCTGGCAACCATAACTCAGCTAAGAGGAACCACTGTCACTTTATTTATTATATCCATCCGAACAATTATAACAATTATAACATCCACCCTAACAATTACATCCATCATTATTTAGGAAGACTGGGAGGGACCTTGAAAGGAGCCTACTACCCTTGAGCAGGGGTAGGAGAATGAAGAAATTAAATATTTACTCAATTTGTTTCATTCCATTGATTTCTCTGCAGCACTAGGAAATTTTTTTTTTAATAAACGTTGTGGTTCATAATGTTATATCAGTCAAACATGAATGTGGAGGGAGGTTGGTAGCACGTCATCTCTGCATTAGCCGCTAGTCCAAGTACCTTTGTGCAATCTACTAATCTACTAATAATAGTAAGGTACATGCATACAAAAGTTTTCCCATATACCTCAGAAAGAAATCTTTTATTATGATAACAAAAAATTACAAGTTCAAGAATAAATTGAATAATCTTCTAACAGCAGAGCATCATTAGGAAAGAGAGACATAAAAATGGAATGAAACAGTATGTTCTCAAACAATCAAATAATCACATATATACTTTAAGGACTTTTATTTTTCACAAATCAATTTATAAATATAATTCAAACAGAAAGCTTAAATTAAAATTATCAGTCAGTAACAGAATAATCCCTTCTTTCTTCTCTAGCATCTACTGATAATCAATTATGTGGAAAACATTGTGCTAGGCACTGCAAATATAGCACTGAATGAATATAAAATTCTGTCTTCCAAATCCTCTGAGAGAATTATTGTGACAGATATGGACAGAATTTGTAAGCGAGAATTTTTTTCTGAGATTTATCTGAAGCTCACATTGTCAAATGACTCCCTTTCTTAATTTCTCTCAAACACACAAATAACACACACCATCCCTGAGCTCTTATAGAAATCTCATAACACACTATCTGAACAAGAAAGTGATAAAGACACATGAAATGGCTGTGATATTTTGCCCCAAATAAAGGGTAACAAAATGAAAATGCAACTGTAAATAATTAAAATATCTTACAGAGCTACTGTAAAACACAGATTAAATGAAAACAAAAAATAAAATTAAAACAAAGGAGATGATTGAGATAATGACTTGTGGAAGTGGGGAATACTCAAATCAAATCACATGAGGTGAAAAAATCATGATCCTGATTATAATAAGAATTTTTGAGACTAAAAGGAATATTAGCAATATTATATGATTACAGAATTATGACATTTATATTTGCATCTTAAATCCTTCCATATTTAGCATGAAATGTTTTAGAACCAGAAAAATCATAATCACTACTTTTTTTTTGCAATTAATGGAATTTTTTTTTTATTTCTTTTCAGCGTAACAGTATTCATTGTTTTTGCACCACACCCAGTGCTCCATGCAATCCGTGCCCTCCATAATACCCACCACATGGTTCCCGCAACCCCCCACCCCTTCAAAACCCTCAAATTGTTTTTCAGAGTCCATAGTCTCTCATGGTTCACCTCCCCTTCCAATTTCCCTCAACTCCCTTCTCCTCTCCATCTCCCCTTGTCCTCCATGCTATTTGTTATGCTCCATAAATAAGTGAAACCATATGACAATTGACTCTTTCTGCTTGGCTTATTTCACTCAGCATAATCTCTTCCAGTCCCATCCATGTTGCTACAAAAGTTGGGTATTCATCCTTTCTGATGGAGGCATAATACTCCATAGTGTATATGGACCACATCTTCCTTATCCATTCGTCCGTTGAAGGGCATCTTGGTTCTTTCCACAGTTTGGCCACCGTGGCCATTGCTGCTATAAACATTGGGGTAGAGATGCCCTTCTTTTCACTACATCTGTATCTTTGGGGTAAATAACCAGTAGTGCAATTGCAGGGTCATAGGGAAGCTCTATTTATTTTCTTGAGGAATCTCCACACTGTTCTCCAAAGAGGCTGCACCAACTTGCATTCCCACCAACAGCGTAAGAGGGTTCCCCTTTCTCCACATCCCCTCCAACACATGTGGTTTCCTGTCTTGCTAATTTTGGCCATTCTAAGTGGTGTAAGGTGGTATCTCAATGTGGTTTTAATTTGAATCTCCCTGATGGCTAGTGATGATGAACATTTTTTCATGGGTCTGATAGCCATTTGTATGTCTTCATTGGAGAAGTGTCTGTTCATATCTTCTGCCCATTTTTTAATATGATTGTCTGTTTTTTGTGTGTTGAGTTTGAGGAGTTCTTTATAGATCCTGGATATTGACCTTGTGTCTGTACTGTCATTTGCAAATATCTTCTCCCATTCCGTGGGTTGCCTCTTTGTTTTGTTGACTGTTTCCTTTGCTGTGCAGAAGCTTTTGATCTTGATGAAGTCCCAAAAGTTCATCTTCGCTTTTGTTTCCTTTGCCTTTGGAGACATATCTTGAAAGAAGTTGCTGTGGCTGATATCGAAGAGGTTACTGCCTATGTTCTCCTCTAGATTCTGATGGATTCCTGACTCACATTGAGGTCTTTTATCCATTTGAGTTTATCTTTGTGTACAGTGTAAGAGAATGGTCAAGTTTCATTCTACATATAGCTGTCCAGTTTTCCTAGCACCATTTATTGAATAATGGCTACTTTTGAAACACAATATTTAAGTTACCATCGATAAGAACTGTGAAATTGGTACTAAAGAGTTATTTATAGGAGAGGAGTTTCAATAGCAAATGTAGAGTTCCTCAATACCTGAATTTCAAAATAAAACATTATTAACTGCATTCAAGAATCCATTAAACACTAGCCATCCAACAAAGTGTTCTAACCCTTTTTGGGTTATTGCCATCATAGTAGTTATATAATTTGGTTCTAATGTCTAAAATATTAGCTTCTGGGGTAACTGGGTGATAGGCATTAAGGAGGGCATGTGATGTGATGAGAACTGGGTGTTGCATGCAATGGATGAATCACTGAACACCACACACCTGAAACAAATAATATCCTACATGATAGCTAACTGAATTTAAATTTTAAAAAAATAATAAAACATTAGATTCCATGTACAGACAAACAATAGGACAAAGCCCATCCTTGAAGGTCTGTGTCAAAGGACAGGGGGCTGCCCAGTCCCAGTTTTGAGTGCAGGCAGCAGGTGCCTGGGAAGCAATGTGTGCTTGCTGCACAGAAGTACACAGCTGAGTCTTCAGGCTGTGTGTCTCTGATGTGCAGGGAGAGATGTTCAGCCGTCCTAGTCAATGAAACAGTGAGACTTTGGTCTTCTTTTGTGGCCATGCTTGAACGAATGTCTATAAGGAGCAGGGGACCTTTTCCAAGTTCTTGCTTATACCAAGGGAAGTACTCTGAAAGATTATCTGAATAACTGCAGTTGATAACAGAGCTGCTTCCCTCCTGGACACTCAGGGTAGAGGATGCTGCTCCACATTCTCTCCCTGGCTGAGCCCCATGCAGAAAGAAAATGTCAGAGAAAGGAGAATAGATTCCAGGTTATTGTGCTTCAGAATTCTCTTTTTCTACACAATGGGAGGAACGATGAATAAAACCAGTCTTGACCTCTGAAGAATATCCATTAATATACTCTGCTGCCCATAAACACTCAAATCACAGTTCAGCTGCAGCCACAAGAACATCATTAAAGCTCCCATGGATGGCTTCATGGTTCCTGCCAGTTAAACTCAGGTTCAGAATTGCAGCCTCCAGCCAGCTCAGCTACTTTTCTTATCAGGGCATCCCTTCTTTCCTGTAACAGAGTAACTTCCCACATTTTCTACCTGCCAATAAGAAAAAGAATCTGCTGCTGCCATGGTATAGTCCATCAGATACACAAAAATGAACCTTCCAAATGTTCTGCATCAGCACAGGTGCACTGCCGTCTTGTGGTCACATCTCTACTGAACTCGCTGGGGAAATGCTCTTCTCTTTGCCTGTGCCTCTGAGGGACTCACATGCATCAAGGCAGTAATCAGTCAAGCAAATTATATCTTAGATCAGTGATGAAGGGCACAGGAAGAATGTGGAGATCAAGGTTTACATGCCTGCACACTACTGAGTCACTGTTAGTAAGGTGGGAAGAGGTAGATGGTATTGCCATTTATTTAGTGATGGTCCTGGTGTACATGTTTGAAATCAGGAAGGAATCATGATTTACTTCCTTTCTGTTCTACCAAATCCACTGTCCTCAATTGTCTATTATGTAGAAAAATCCTTTGTAAAAGGAAAATGTAATCAATGATTACAGTAAGAGAGAGAAGATCATTTGATATTTCAAATGCCTCTTATCTCAGGCTCTGCTCCTCCTGGATGGTGTTGCCTGACCTTGTTTTTTCCAAAGGATTGACAGTACCAACAGTCACTATGGGGACTATCCCTTCAGTTAATATGACTATGACAAAAAGTAAAGGACCAAATCTAAATGATAAGGGAGCAGGGATAACTTCCATCAGTTATTACTATTTCAACTATGGGAAATTTTTTACCTAATATTGCACTAATATTTATATAGAGAAATCTGACAGTAGATTTAGTAGAATCTCAATAGAAATTCTGAGAAAACATCAAGCTGCAAACTCAGAAAATATAACCATATGTAAGTTTATCCTTGAGGTGATTTCCTTTTCTCAAATCAAAATACACAGCATGTCCTCCAATGCAATTACTGACTCACAGCCTAAGGAGAATTTCCACTAAAGTATTAGCCATCCATCCTGTCATGCTTCCCACTTCCTGGCCAACACTGCTTCACATTCCATACTCCATTATATTTCTCCTAAACTCCACTACAGCGTTCTTTCCCCAGGATTCATTAATAAAGTTCTCTAGTCCTGTGAGTTTACAGAATTATCTCTCTCTTCCAAAACCCCCCTTTCTCATTCCTATGAGTTTCTTGGAATCTTCTGATGACTTCTGTGAGAAAAAAATCCAGGAAACCATAAATATTGTGTGTGCTAGGGGATGGTACCAAGAGGAAACTGGTCCTAAAGAACTGATCAAGAGAAATGGTCTCTGGGAAACCAAGACTACCTCATTTCCAAAAATGGAAGCCCCTTTCCTGTGAATCCTACTCATGGAGCCTCTGAAATGACAAAGAATAGAACTCATCTTCATTCTACCTGTTCTACCCTGAAAGATTTAAAGACAGCTATCAGAACATGAACTCAATATATTAATATATGTGTGTTATGAAACGTGTTTTAATGTATGGAAAACTTCTTGGTTCTGAGAATCTTCCATTCTTACACCCATTCTCCATAAAGTAAGAATTCTCACACTTCTCTGGGTAAATTTCCCTCTTCTCCAAAATAGATTGTTTAGGTCAATATTTGCACTTTTTAGGCATGACACGCAGAGCTGAATTTAATGGTCTGAATATGACTTTTTTTAATAATAATAACACTTTTCCGTTTATTAACTATTGCACAGATAAGGCCACCCCTTGTGCAAAATTTCCAGATCCTTGATTATTTCCTAGACACCTTTTTTAGCATGATCCTTGTGTTGGCCTAGAAAACCTTCATCTACCATCTTTATGGACTGCCAGCTACATAAGTCTTCCAATTCCTGTGATCTTTTTTTACAGATAATGTGTGAGTTATGCACATTGTGCTCATCATGCCTTCAAAGGATGCCCAACTGGGATATTAAATATATTTTTTTTAAAGGAAAGTTCTTAGAAATACATGTAGGTGTTCACATGGTGCCATCACCTTTGGCTTACTCCTATAAAAACAGTGAGTGATGCATGAGATTGCTGGTAAAATCACAGTGGCTCAGCCTGAGTCTCCCTTCCTGTCCAATGTCTCAGACATTTACACAAATTATAACTCTCCATTCAGGGTTTCAAACTGATTGGACCACAACTTTTTCAGACTCAAAGCACAGAGATAAATGCCTGGGATTGCATTAGACACTTTCTCTTTACTCAGCATGATGGTCCTACAGGAAAGAGGCAGGGGAATGAATGCTAAAGAGGAAATTAGGAAACCCAGTGTCTTTCTCCTCCAGCTCATTCACTACCTAATTTTTCCATACAGTCATCTTGGCAACAGTCAAGATGTGTAAAATGAAGTTGGACTCAAGAAATTCTAAGGACCCTTCTAGCTCTTAATTTCTTCTATGCTATATAACGAAGCAAATATTTATTGGTGACTGGTTGTGTGCAATGTGGACTGGTGTCAGATTGGGTGAAATTGCCTGCATCATGCAACCCCAGGACCATTTTCACAACCACATGTGATCTCGTGGGTCAGAGGTTGATACTAACCCACCCTGAGGGTTGGTTATTGTTTCTTCCCTGAGATTACTATCTGGGTTTTCATTTCTTCTCTGAGATCACTAATGTATCAAGGAGAAATAAATCCAAATTAACATTGAATAAAATGGGAATTTATTCACTGAGTGGAGTCCTTTACAGGCACTGAGATGAGGGTGCACTATGACTGAACCATGGGTAAGCAGGAAGTTCTTTTGGAGTTTCAATTTCTTATAAATATCTTTTACATATAACTTATGTACTGTATGAAAAAAGAAAGAATCTCTGCAGTTGAGACAACCTAGGGGAGGAGGATGAACTTACTAATATAGAAAGCAAGATGCACTTTTTAAAACAGCCTAATTGCTTTATGGATTCTGGCTTTCTCTTTGAATCCTTAGTTCACAGTTTCCCAACCAGGGACGCCTCTACAATTTTTGAGATCATCTCAAAATGAAAACTTGGGAACATAATTCAAACACCAGGTTAAAATATATCATTAAGTAATGTTTCTAGGAGAATCATTTATCTAAAATGCTTTAACTCTTCATACATATTAGTTTCCCATGTCTCTCAATTTCATTTTTTAAAAAATTTCTTCTTTTCAACCATCACAACCAGGTTCAAAGAAAAAGGAGGACATCGTGCTGAGGTATCCTGTATACCTTCTGACCCCACACAGGTATGGCCTTCCCATTATCACCTTCCCCATGACCTTTCCACAGTGGAAGACCCTATGCTGCCACATATTGTGACCCAAAGCCCACAGTTTCTCTAGAGTTCATTCTTGCTGTTGTAGATTCTTTGGGTTTGAACAAATGTGTAAAATATGTATCCACCATTGCAGTATCATAGAGAGTAAGTCATTACATTAAACATGCTCTGAGCTACACTGATACCTCTTGTTCCCCTCAACCCTTGGCAACAACAATCTTTTACTGCCTCCAGAGTTTTGTCTTTTCCAGAAAGCCATAGAGTCTGAATCATACCTTATAGCCTTTTCGGATGGGTTGTTTTTACTTAGCAAAATGCACACAATTTTCCCCTATCTGTTCATGGCTTCATACCTCGTTTCTTTTTTGCACCAAATCATTTTCCATCATTTGGATGTACCACAATTTACTTATTCATTCACATATTGAAAGACAGGTTGCTTACTTCCAAGTTTTGTAATTATGAATAAAACCTCTATAAAACACCTGTGTACAAGTCTGTGTGTACACATAACTTTTTAAACCCTTTGGATAAATACAACGGAAGGCCATTGCTGGACAATGAGGTAAGAGTATGTTTAGTTCTGTAAAAAAAAAAAAACAAAAAACTGCCAAACTGCTTTCTTGAAATGTTCAGGTACACACATTCAATTTGGAGTATTTCCTAACAATATCAAATGTCAAAGCCCCAGCTAGTCCAAAGAAGGCACAGGCACCACAGGTGGCCCTGCCAACTGCTCAGCTCACACACAACCTGCTGTGACCCAGAACCTGAGCCTGCATGCGTTCCTGACTGAGTCCTGCTGCCACACCTATCTCTTTGCTCAGGCACTTATTACCCCACTTATGGGACTCACTTATAAAGGACAGGTACAAATATAAAATTAATATTAATTTCAAGACAGTGAGGGCACAGCATTAAACCAAGGGCAGGGTTCCTTGGGAGAGTGGGGAGCTGTGTAATTGCACAGGTTCCATGCTCAGGAAGCTGGCTTTTCTCCCAGCTTCAGGGAGTCTGCCCATCTATCTCTATCTGAAATTTCAGGGGCACAGGCCTTCCTATCAATGCCCTTTTCTCAACATAAAAACCAGTGCAGACTGGAACTCAGTATGTGGTGGAATCTTACACATGCAATTTTCAACGCTGGGTTTAGGGTCAGTGGTCTTTGTCTATGGCTACAATGAGAAGGGTTCTTTTAGGGTTGTCCTGGAGGATTTCTGCTCCCTTTTCCAAACTGGGAATGATGTTACAAGATCACAAAAATAGGTTCATTCAAAATGCAAGGGAGAGTGATGATTTTCATGGAACAGAATGAAAATTTCCATGAGCTCATCCACACAAGGTGCTATTCAGAAACGACTGAAATGGTTACTTCTGTCAGTGATAGATGTCAACACATCATACAAATTGATCAATAGAAATCATTGAGATTTTGTGATTCTGTAGGGTCTTCTATATCGGTACTTATCAGAGGATATCTTATCAGAGGATATCTTATCAGAGGATAAGAATTAGTGTCACCTCAGATTCACCAACTTTGGAATAATATGAGCTCCACCAAGTCACTTATGCTCTAAAATCCTCCCTTTGTTAATGCATAAAATGAAAGTACTTATTTACAGGGTCTTATCTTACTGATAAAGAAAATAAATGTAATAAGATAAATAGAGTGAGTGACCCTCGAAGAAATTATTTTATTACATTTCTATTTCCAGTTGTAAAAAAAAAAAAAAGCTGAATACAGATTTGAAAAAACATTCTACATGGTCTCTTTACATTTCATTGAAAAATAACGGACAAAACTTAAAAATTATGTTATGTCTTTTGTTTGTTCATGACCATCTATTCTTTGAGGGTTTTCCATTTAAGTAATTTATATATAATTTATAGGCTAGCTGCCAGGACCTCTGTCTTCCCAGGGTAATGGATATGGGCATCTCTGTCACTTGCTCCAAAGGTTCCATGGTAGAGCTTTTTACCAGCAAAGAGCTTTTTGGAAGAAAAAGAGCAAGAAAAGCAAGTGAAATGAGAGCACTGCTAGGTCTAATTTTAGGAGCGAAAAGACACTATTACATAAATCTGAAAATGTGCAAAGGCTGCATGGGAGCAAAGGCCCACTGCATGGGAGCAAAGTGGGTGGAGGGGCTGTAGGCCCAGCTGCAGTTTGGGTGCAGGCTGCAGATCACCAGGGAGCACTGTGCCTCCACCGCACAGAGGTAGGTGGCTGAGTCTTCCAGTCGGGAGGCCCGGATGTGGAGGATGCTGAACTATTCCTTAGTATTCACTGTGCAGTTTAACCTCCCACTGTGCTGCATACCTGAAACTATGTAAAACAGCACGGTGAGGCCGCTACCCGCGGGGTGCTGTCGAAACCACTGCACACTGTATGGACTGTTAGAAAATTGCACTTGAGAGTAGAGCTGGCTCCTTCCTGGAGGCTCAGGGCTGAAGGGGTCTGCTCCACTGTCATCCCTCTCACCCCTCTGTGGAAAGAAGAAAACAAACACAAATGATATCACTGAAGAGTCACAGATGCAGTTTGAAAATGTATAAAATATCCTAACACACGCCCCTGAGGATATAGGACTCTAGGAGCTCAGTGTCAGCTCCTCCCATCACTGTGGGTTGTGGACCACTCCCCAGGCTCCATCTGGAATATCCCCACTCACAGCAAACCTGGAGCCACAGGATTCCCAGCAGAACTCCCCAGGGTGTCCTCATGATTCCTTGTCTAGTTAATGAGGTGCCTTCACCCCTACTGTGTAGAGTGTAGTCTTGGGTCCAGAGGAATTGTGTTCTTACAGTCAATCCTTCCCACCAGAATCACTGAGCACCAATCACACCTCAGCCCTGTCATTCTCAGAACTTGAGACTCCGCCCACAGTTGCCCTATAACACTGCACAGGAATCTCTCCCAAACTGTGCTTGTGGGCAGTGCAGGCAGGTAGGAGCAATATTTCCAATAGAGGAGGATGTAAGGTTTTTTATTTTTTTCTTAAAACACTTTATGTAAGAAAAGTGCAGGTTAGTGTGTGAAGAAAGGTGAATAATTCTTCTAGAAGAGTCAGAGCCTATGGGGATTACCCAGAACCTTGAAGAAACATAGGGAAGAATGACTCCATTCCCCAAATTGCATAGTTTCACAGACAATGTGAGCATTCAGTTATGTAAAAATGCTGATAAAGGAAAACTATCTGATAGCATCCACTCAGTATTGCAGAAGTAAATACAATTTATCAAAAGAGTTCTAGAAACCAAGACAGACAGTCACCGTCTGTAAAGAAAATGATTCCTACCAGAATGTGGTCAGTGAAAAATAGGATGTAGTGCTTAAAGTCCTCTCTGATATAATTTCCACCTCTCCAACTCTCCTGTACTACTGCTAGACACCATGCTCACCCACAGAGCTCAGTCTGACCAGCCACACGTTGCTGGCCAAAGTCAATATTGTCCTCTCCCTTTCCTTTTCTTTTTGTTCCTTATTGTTTCCTCTCTTCTCTTCATTTTTGTTTCCCTCCACTCTCAGCACATGAAAAGGTAGGATATGTGGGTATTGAAATAGTTTCAAGGCCAGTAAATTTGGGTGATTTTATTCATAACAATTGATAGCAGATAATGGGATATTTTCTGTTGAGTTTCCATACTCACAATGCCCAGAAATATTCCTATCCTGGTATCTGTGAAGAATTATCTGCATAATGGATTTCTAGAGACATGGCCTCCAGATGTCTGAAGTTGATATGCAATGGCAGAACTGAAAACCTGAGAGGGTCTTTACAAAAAACCCTGTCCTCTCTCTTCCCTATCTTTGCTATCTTTAAGTGGACTGGCTCACATGATTTCTATTCTGTGTATCTATTCAACCTTCCACCCATCATGAAGTCTGGTTTCTCTTAAGGTCTAGAGTGCCCCCTAGAGGAATGAAGCTGGTGGCAAAGACCTCTTAGAACAAGCCACTCAGCAGACTCAAATCCCCAGCCCCTTTCATTCCAATCTACCTGGTGAAGGAAATGCAGAGGGTCAGAAAAGAAGATAACTGGTTAGTTTGAATGGGTATTACAGGTAAACCAAATCCTACTTTTAAAATGAAATTGCCTGGAAATTGAGATCAGAAAATAAATTTCATATATTTCACTTTGTGTTATTTTATTTCTTTACCTGAGTTCAAAAGAAATCCATAAGTATTCATTGAGCTTTTTCAAAGGGGTAATTTCCTAGATGCTCAGAATATATAAAGTGTAGTAGAATATTCTTCAGCCATCAAAAAATGAAATTCTGCCATTTGCAATGACATGGATGGAGCTAGAGAATATAACTCTGAGGGAAATAAGTCAGTCAGAGAAAGACAACTACCATATGATGTCACTCTAGTGGAATTTAAGGAACAAACCACACAAGCAAGGGGGAAAAATAGGACAAAAATAAATGGGAGATGGGTTCAATAGGTGAGGGGATGAAGGAGTGTCCTTTTCCTGATGAGCACGGGTGATCTGTGGAAGTTTTTCATCACTATATATACACTTGAAACTAATATAACGTTGTATGTTAACTAACTGGAAATAAAATTAAAACAAACATATATAAATAAAATATACAAAAGAGGAACACATACAAGTTTACCATCTACAGGGGAAGACAAAAATATATATAATTATAATAGAGTCAAAGAATAGGACACTAAGTGAAGTGAAAACTAAAAACTATGTGACCCCAGAGAAATACGTATAGTCTAGGCTGATGGACATAATGTTATGAAAAAGGTGGTCATCTCTCCCTTCCGCTTTTTGGTGACAAGAAGGGAGGAGAATACAGAGAAGCCTTTATGATGGCCTTTATGATTCTCATTACTTTTAACAATAGGAGAAATTTGTGAATATGTGAATTATTAAAAGTAATAAAACATTACCCATAGAGTAAAATCCTTTTTGACTACCACTCTCAATTCTGATCCTTTCATCACTTATTACCTTATTTCTTTGTTCATCTTGACAATTTGGGGTTGATGCTTCCAGATGTTTTACTAGATTTGAATCAACAGAAAATATACAGCATTTTATTTAGACTTTATTATAATATAAATATTTATTGGGGGTATACCTTTCTTGTTTATAACCTCAATAGTAAATCTTGTAGGTCTTATTACATTAACCCATATACATCCTTTGTTCCATTATATTCCATATTGTGGGTATACTTCCATTTATGCATCCTTTCCTTTATTGATTAAAGGCTAAGGTGACTTATTTAGTCTAGGAAATACTACACTACAATAAACCTTATAAGCATTCCTCACATGAACACATGTTTTTTTAGGAACAGAGACTAGGAGGAAATGAAGGAATAAGCCCTGAGGCTGGCAGGTGAAAATTACTCCAGGTGGAGGAAAGTCAGAGACAAAGGGCTTGAAGAAGAATGAAGAGAATTCATATTCTGATTATTGTGTTGGAAGATTTTCATTTTCTATGTTTTCCTTAATGTGCATTAAAACTGGAGCTTATCGGCTCATTTGATAAACTCTTTCTGAAATTATGTCCTGATATAGAGATAGTGTATAGTTTGCTTCAATCAGCCACTATTTTCCGAATATACTAATTCAGCAAGAGAAAAAGCACTCCCAAGGAGAAGCCATGGTATATACAAGGAAAAAATATTACAGAATAAAATTAGACATAGAAAAAATGTACACACTTGCACATGTACATACACATACAGTTTGAGGATATTTTCAGTGAAACAGAAAGGTAGTTTACTTTTCCCAAATCAGAAGAAAAAAAAAAAGAGAGAGAGAAAATTCTATCAGTGCAACATAAAAGGAAAGAAAAGAAAGAAGCAAAAGCATATGGAGCAAAACCAAAATATTAGAAATAAGTTCAAATATATCAGTAATCAAAACATAGATAAAAAGGAATGATTGAATTGAATCAAAACTTAAACCTATTGTTCCATAGACACAATGGAATATTACACAACCATCAAAAAATTTGAAATCTTGCCATTTGCAATGACATGGTTGGAACTAGAAGGTATTATGCTAAATGAAATAAGTCAATCAGAGAAAGACAATTGTCTTATGATCTTACTGATATGAGGAATATAAGAAACAAGGCCTCTGGGAAGAGAGGAAAAGATAAAACAAGATGAAGCCAGAGAGGGAGACAAACCATAAGAAACTCATAATCATAGACAACAAACTGAGGGTTGCTGGAGGGGTGTGGGGTGGAGAGATGGGTTAACAGGGTGATGGGCATCAAAGAGGCCACATGATCTAATGAGCGCTGGGTGTTATATAAGACTGATGAATCCCTGACCTGTACCTCTGAAACTAATAATACATTATATGTTAATTAATTGAATTTAAATAGTTTAAAAATCAAATATAATAAAATAAAATGTTGGTACTGGCCACAAATTTAAGGTGGCAGATAAAAAGCAAATACTTTAGGAACATCGCCAAAGGCAAGGGAAGCAAGGGCAAAAATGAACTATTGGGATTTCATCAAGATCAAAAGCTTTTGCACAGCAAAGGAAACAGTTAACAAAACCAAAAGACAACTGACAGAATGGGAGAAGATATTTGCAAATGACATATCAGATAAAGGGCTAGTGTCCAAAATCTATAAAGAACTTAGCAAACTCAACACCCAAAGAACAAATAATCCAATCAAGAAATGGGCAGAGGACATGAACAGACATTTCTGCAAAGAAGACATCCAGATGGCGAACAGACACATGAAAAAGTGCTCCACATCACTCGGCATCAGTGAAATACAAATCAAAACCACAATGAGATACCACCTCACACCAGTCAGAATGGCTAAAATTAACAAGTCAGGAAATGACAGATGCTGGCGAGGATGCGGAGAAAGGGGAACCCTCCTACACTGTTGGTGGGAATGCAAGCTGGTGCAACCACTCTGGAAAACAGCATGGAGGTTCCTCAAAATGTTGAAAATAGAACTACCCTATGACCCAGCAATTGCACTGCTGGGTATTTACCCTAAAGATACAAACGTAGTGATCCAAAGGGGCACGTGCACCCGAATGTTTATAGCAGCAATGTCTACAATAGCCAAACTATGGAAAGAACCTAGATGTCCATCAACAGACGAATGGATAAAGAAGATGTGGTATATATACACAATGGAATACTATGCAGCCATCAAAAGAAATGAAATCTTGCCATTTGCTACGACGTGGATGGAACTAGAGGGTATCATGCTTAGCGAAATAAGTCAATCGGAGAAAGACAACTATCATATGATCTCCCTGATATGAGGGAGAGGAGATGCAACATGGGGGGTTAAGGGGGTAGGAGAAGAATAAATGAAACAAGATGGGATTGGGAGGGAGACAAACCATAAGTGACTCTTAATCTCACAAAACAAACTGAGGGTTAATGGGGGGAGGGGGGTTGGGGGGGGTGGGATTATGGACATTGGGGAGGGTATGTGCTATGGTGAGTGCTGTGAAGTGTGTAAACCTGGCGATTCACAGACCTGTACCCCTGGGGATAAAAAGATATTATATGTTTAAAAAATAAATAAATAAAAATAGCATCAAAAAAAAAAAAAAAGCAAATACTTTAAATGTGTAATTTTCTAGTTCCTTTTTAATGATGACTATCTCAATGTATTTGCCTCTACATTTACAATAAATTCCCTGGTACTATCCGTACTTTAAAGATCAAAAAAAATTGAATGCTATTTTCAAAAACACAAAATGCAGCTGTGGTCGAGGATGTGAAGAGCTTGGAACACTTGTTCACTGTTGGAAGCAATGCACAATGCTGTAACCATGGAAAACAGTATAGAAGTTCTTCAAAAAGTATAAAATAAAACTACTATATGATCCAGTAATCCCACTTCTGAGTATTTATCAAAAAGAATTGAAATCAACACACAAATGTTTATAGCACCTTTATTCATAATTGCCAAAACATGAAAGCAACCAAGACATCCTTCAGTAGAAGAAAGAGTAAGTAAACTATGGTACGGCCAGACAAGGGAATCTTATTCAGTGCTGAAAAGAAGTGAGCTATTGAGTCATGGAAAGACATGGAGGAAACGTATGTGCATATTTTCCTCTTTTTTTTTTTTAAGATTTTATTTCTTTATTTGACAGAGAGAGCAAGTACAAGCAGGGGGAGCAACAGGCAGCGGGAAGGGAGAAGCAGGCTCCCTGCTGAGCAGAGAACCCGACCCGGGACTTGATCTCAGGACTCTGGGATCATGAGCTGAGCTGAAGGCAGATGGCTAATCCACTGAGCTACCCAGGGGCCCTACATGCATACTTCAAAGAGAAATAAGCTAATCTGAAAAGGCTGTGTTCTGTTTGACACCCAAGATAGGACATTATGGAAGAAGAAAACTGTGGAGACAGTAAAAAGACCAGTGGTTGCTGGGAATTAGAGGCAGGAACAGAAGAACATCTTTAAGTAAAGGAAAGTTGAACTGGTGAGCAAAAATCAAAAAGCTCTGTAATGCACAATATTTGGGGAAAATGTTTTATGTCCTCTTCTCAATTCCTCAAAGACCAAAATCCCATTTTCTGCTGGGTTTAGAAGATGATCATTGTTTCTTATAGGGTCATGGATGCATAGCTGTTCTGTGACTAGGAAAATTGCCTCGCTGGGTCCACATATTTTACTTCCCTCAACCTCAATACCTTCAACATATGCAAACACACGCACGCACCCACCCATGCACCAACGTGAGCAACAACATCTTCCTCAATTACCCAAAATCATGTGGTGCTTTTTTTCCCTGACCCTTTCCAGAGGGCACAGCACGCACTGAGGTGCTTTCACAGTAGGCCCAGGTGTCCTCTTATCTAGTCTTTCCTGCAAGTGTGATCCTATCCATAAACAGCCTATTTTCTAAAAGTGATTTATGTCACTGTCTGCTGATAGCTTCTTTCTTGTTTCTCTTTGTTTTTGTGGCTTTCTGCCCTTTGGAATATCTCCACTATCTTTTTAAAACAGTTTTAGAGAAATTGAGAGATAAATAGTATTATTAATCTATAATTTTTTTTCCATAGAGATTTTAAGTACTCTCAACACACAACACGGGTCTCAAATTTATAACTTTGAGATCCAGAGTCCCAGCTCTACCTACAGAGCCAGTCAGGCACCCCTAGTCTACAATGTCTATCTAAAAGCCTGAGAAAAATTTCTATTGTATACCCTTTTGAATTATTTAAAGTACATTTTCACATGCTTTTATATTTATAGAGATATGAAGAAAAGTTTATATTTTAAACCAATTACATAAAAAATTAATTTAAACCAAGAATATATGACTAATATATAAGGAAATGTATTAATATTCTGATCATAGCTCATTCATAAAATCTACTGATAAGGGGATTATTAAATTTAATAATTTAATTATTAAAGTAAAGGTCATAGGGTGCCTGGGTGGTTCAGTAGGTCTGTTAAATGACTGGCTCTTGGTTTCTGCTCAGGTCATGATCAGTTTATGAGATCAAGTTCCATGTCAGGCTCCATGCTTTTTGAGGAATCTGCTTGAGATTCTCTCTCCCTCTCTCTCTGTCCCTCCCACTGATGACTCTTAACCCATAATCAGAACGATAGACCTGAGAGGTGAGGATTGCTGTTCTTCAGACTTCCAAGGGCCATCTGAAGACTGACATGTGCCTCATGAAGTCAGGAATGAAGCAGATGGGTGACTTCGGGAGTATTCTGGCCAACATGCACCCATTACAGAGGTTTGGGGCTGAAGCTTTCCCATCACCTCTCCTGCCATACTCTGTCAGGAAGACATTGGGCATTACGACCTTCTTGGTCACACTATTTCTCTCTAAAACTGTCATAAGATTGGGCACCTGGATGGCTCAGTGGGTTAAAGCCTCTGCCTTCAGCTCAGGTCATGATCTCAGGGTCCTGGGATTGAGTCCTGCATCGGGCTCTCTTCTCAGTGGGGAGCCTGCTTCCCCCTCTCTCTCTATCTGCCTCTCTGCCTACTTGTGATTTCTGTCTGTCAAATAAATAAATAAATCTTTAATAAATAAATAAATAAAACTATCATAAGACACAGGAACTCCCACCAGGGTGCAATGAACAACTTGTGGGGCTGGATGTTCACTCCAAGAATTGAGCACACGACCACTTCATTTTTATGTGGTTTTACCTTAAATTAGTTACACCCTGACTGAGGAACTCTTGGCATCAAACTGCTTTCAGTGTCACTAAGGAACACCTGGATTTGGGGAATGTTACTTCTGTTTCCTAAGCTCTAGTTGTCTGTATGATTTTTGAATCAACCAGACACTGAAGGACAAACAACCACAGACTGTGCTGGAACCAGAATGGATCAGGCAGAGATGCTCAGCTTCCTGGATCCTGGTCTGCTCTGAGTTTGTGCTCAGCTCCCCCTACAGTCCCTGTCACTGTGTCACTCAGGGCACAGTAGTACACAGCTGAATCTGAGGCATGAGCCGAGCCTTTCTCCAAGTGGAAGGATTTCAATTTGCTGTCAAAGGTGGCTTCAAATCCTTTGTTGCTTCCCTTCTCCTTGCCCCTCAAGGCTTTCAGGAGGAGCTGTAGACCTTCACCAGGATACTGGACATACCAGAAAAGAGTAAGGGACCCTGATGCTGAATAAGTGCAGTTCACAGTCAGGGAAGCCTCTTCTAAAAGGGTCACTTGGACTTCCATCTGAGTCACTGAGTCTCCATGGGTTTGTTCTGAGGAAAGAGAAAGGAGATCTATGTCACTTTGGGCATAAAATTCATGGATAAATAATAGTTAAAGGTTTTGCTGACATCATGGAAGAAAGAATCCAAATTTTAAGAGGAATGGTACTTACCAAGCATTAAGAGTACCACAGTCACGAAGCCTGGAGAACACTTCATCTCTGGAGCATCACCTAAATAATGTTCTTCATTGTTACCTTGGAGAAGGTTGGAGTGACAGAAATGATCAGTGGCCGCCCACATTTCACACAGGAAATGTGACTGTGGCAGGAAGCTGCACCCCCTGGTGGACAGGGACTGAAATGCGTGCATGTTGCCCAGAATCCTCCCCAAGGCAGCCATCTGTTTCATCCCTGACCTCATGAGGCACATGTCAGTCTTCAGGTGGCCCTGGGAAGTCTGAACAACAGCAATTATGTCTGTTTTGTTCTTAAGATACTGCCTGATATGGAAATTCTTTTACACAGCATCCCGGGGCATTTCTGTGGCTGGGAGGGTAATAAAACTTCTTAAAGCATCTTACTACAGTACTTCATATTCTCATATGTCCATGTAGACCAGCCCAAAACCCACTGACTGCCAGAAATGGGGTTCAAGTTGAATATGGAAAAAGTAAGAGGAAGTCAAGTCATTAGTGACTGATTCTGTGTTTTGGGCACTTTACCCCAATATTTAGAATGTAGAACTGTGACTATCATTTTTTATGTACTCTCTAAATATTTTCTAAATCAAACAAAATTAATGAACAAATGACCTTTAATTGAAATACTGTGTTGATTTATTCCTAAACTATTAGCAATTGCTAGAAATACTATTTTTTAATAAAAGTTTTCAGAAGTCACACTATTTGTTAGTCAACCATTTTAATAGTCAAATATTATTGATTTTCAGAATCATTAAAAAGTGAAAAATAGCAAATATAGACAGAAGAAACATCATACATGGAGTCATCAAATTCCTATAGAATCATCTGAAATTAAGTTTTCAATATTTTGTTGCCTCCAACATCAGGTGACTAGTGTATATGAATTAAGCAAAAAATATCAATTCTACTCTTAACAGGTTTAGTCTTAAGGATGCTTTCTATTACCATCCATCTGTCACGTTTTGTTGCCAAACATTAATCAAATAATTTTTCCAACAAGGTAAGAAATCAGGACTATCAGGAAAAAGTTCTAGAAAGGGACACATCTTCTATAAAGCTCTGTAAACATTTATCCCTAGATGCATAGATGGAAGCTTAGCTCAAGCAATATCTTGGAGGCCACTCTCCAGAGATTCAGATCAAGGAGGTTCATGATTCCAGAGCCAACACGGAAACACTTTCCCAAATGCAGAGGGAAGTAAGAAATTCTGGCCTGGATACTGTTTGGGTTCATGTGTCCCTTCGCTTCCCCTCCACCTCCCAAATCACATTGTCAGTCCTGCCACAGAAGTATACTAGAAAGGAATTTGGGACAAACCACGGCAAAGTTGTATCCAGATATGCAGGGGAAATCCCAAAAAGTTAGAATGATAATGATTGAAAATAAACATGGGGCACCAAGGGGTTCAGCTGGTAGAGCTTCAGGCTCTTGGTTATGACTAGGGTCATATCTCAGGATCAGAGCCCTGAATGGGCCTCTGTACTCATTCGGAGTCTGCTTTCTCTCCCTGTGTCTCTCTCTTAGTCTCTATCACTCTATCATTCTCTCTAAAATAAATAAATAAATAAATAAATAAATCAAATCTTTTTTAAAAAGGAAAATAAACAATATAGCACATGGATGCAGAAAGTCATTATCTGTAACTTTAGTTTTTTAAACAGTTCATTTTTTTTTTATTTATCAGAGACAGAGAGAGCACAAGCAGGGGGAGGGAGGCAGAGGGAGAAGCAGACTCCCTGCTGAGCAAGGAGCCTCATGCAGGACTCAGCCCTAACCCTGGGATCATGACATTAGCCAAAAGCAGATGCTTAACCGACTGAGCCACCCAGGCATCCTTATCCATAACTTTAGAAAAAACATTCAGGCCAATGAAAGCCAAAGGAGAAATAATTTGCACTCTGTGTCACACAGAGGACTTGCACGTCATTGAAGAAAGATACTGCATAGGAAATATGGATACTTAATGGCTTTTATTGATGCATATTTTACATTAAAATAAGCCGCACCAATTAGACAATTCTATATAATTTGACATTTGTATTTGTGAAGCACTCACCACATTCGAGATAATGAACATATGCATCATCCCAAAAGTTTCCTCATGTCTCTTGGCAACCTCTCCCTCAACCCTCACCACTCCCATTTCCAGGGAACGCTTCTGTCATGCTTTAGTCTGTATAATTTATAATTTCGAATTATGGAATTATATGTACTCTTTATCTGGCACTTCACAATATAATTATTTAAAAATTCTTCCATAGTAATAACTATCAAGAGTTTGTTTCCTGGGGTGCCTGGGTGGCTCAGTGGGTTAAAGCCTCTGCTTATGGCTCCGGTCTTGATCCCAGGGTCCAGGGATCAAGCCCTGCATAGGGCTCTGTGCTCAGCGGGAACCTGCTTCCCCCTTTCTCTCTGCCTGGCTCTCTGCCTACTTGTCATCTCTGTCGGTCAAATAAATAAATTAAATCTTTTTTTAAAAAAGGTTTTGTTTCTTTCGGTTGCTGTGTAGTATCTAATCATGTGCCTATAAAACAGTTTGTCTGTTCACCTGTAGCTGGCCATATAGAATAGTCCCAGCGGATTATTACAAACAAAACTGCTAAGAACATTTGCATATAAGATATTCTTTCCTTTCTCCTGGGCCCATATCTGGGAGTAGAATGGCTGGATCACATGGTAGATGTACATTTGACTTTCTTAAACCAACTTGTTCTAGTAGTTTCTTTCATTTTGTTTTGTAGATTCCCTTGCATTTTCTGTACAAATATGCTTTCTGGTAATAGAGAGAAGTTCACTCCTTCCCTTCCAAACTGTATGACTTTTGTTTCTTCTACTTTCCTCATTACATTGGCTTGAACCTCTACTTCAATATTAAATACAAGTGGTGGAGCCAAAACTTTCCCCTTATTTCTGAAACTAAAGGGAAAGCAATTAAGCTTTCACCATCAAGTGTGACATTTGATGTAGACTTTTTGTTAAGCCCTCTTTTAAGGTGAGGAAATTCCCTTCAACTTTGTGTAATTTGCTGGGAGTTTTAATCAGGGATGGATCTGAATTTTGTCAAATGCTTTTTCTGTACCTATTAAGATATCCTCCTGGGGAACCTGAGTGGCTCAATTGGTTAAGTGACTGCCTTTGGCTCAGGTCAGGATCCCGGAGCCCTGGGATCGAGTCCCGCATCAGGTTCCCGGGTCCATGGGGATTCTGCTTTTCCCTCTGACCTTCTCTGCTCTCATGCTCTCTCTCACTCTCTCTCTCTCTCAAGTAAATAAATAAAATCTTTTAAAAAAAGATTATTCCTCCTAAATTGTTCATCTGCTACTTGTCAATCTCTCTGGGTATATTATTGATAAATTGTCACAACAAAATACTAATAATACTACTAATAATAAATTTACTGCTAATAATAAATTTACAATAATAAATTTACAAATAATGAAGCAAAGCTCAAAAGTATCAAGAAAATTCATGGCAAAGCTAAAAGATTACAACACAGAGCTGGGATAGCAAAAGCCCGCTACTTCCTTTTGACAGTATAGATTGTCAAATTTCAGAGAAAGATAGTGGGTAGCAAAAGACTTCTTCCTAAGCCTTTGAAATATTTTATGAGAGTCTTTTACAGGCTCTTTATTTATGCAACTGGAACTACTAAAAAACAATTCAATAATTGCAAGTTTGGATTTTTACCAAATGAGGAAAGAAATAATGGATATTCAGACTGCTATCCAGGAGCTGACCAGTGGGTAGTGGCTTCACCATTCCATCCAGACCAATTATTCATACCTGAAAGAAGCAACGCACTGTAGAAAAAGTGACAAACTCCTCTAGGATTTTCTGATTCACCAATATAGTAGAGTTCCATTCACTACTAGTGATCACTCTGTTTTTCTGTTCCTTGAAACTTGTTTGTGATACTGCACTCTACAGCACAGTTTTTCCAAACCAATATAAACGTGTCTAAATTTTTTAAAATAGAATTACCTTATGACCCAGCAATCCACTTCTGATATATACTCAAAAATTGAAAGAATTTGGATATTACTGTAAATATTGAGATGTTTTTGAATTCCAGTTTCTACCAAAAAGTGGAAGCAACCTAAAAGTCCATCAACAGATAGACATGGATAAATAAAATGGCATATTACATACACAGGAATATTGTTCAACCTTAAAAAGTAAAGAAATTCTGACACATGATGCAAATGGATGCATCATGGGGACAGTACATCAAATGAAATTTTGGAAAATGATCAATACTGCATAATTCCACTTCTATGAGAGCTAAAGAGCTTCAGCTCAAGGAAGGAGAATGCAGAATAGTAGTTCTGAAGGAGTGGAGGAATGGAATAAAGGAGAGTTATTGCTTAATGAGTACAAATATTCAGTTTTTCAAGATGCCAAGATTCTAGAAATGAAAGGTGCTGCTGATTGAACAATGTAAGTGTATTTCATAACACTGAACTATACACTCAAAGTATTCTCAAATGGTAAAAATGAATGTGAAAATGGTCAGATTCTCTAATTAAAGAAACTTGAGGAGATACTTAAGATTTCTACTCTACAAATCTGCCTTCCAAACAAATATAAGAAGGTGTTAGATGCAAGACCAATTATCAACTACCTATTACCAGAGTGATATTTTCTTAGACTGAGTTTCTCCCTCTAAGCCTGCACCTGTGCCACTTCCTGTCTGGGATGGCAATTGCCCCCCTTGGGCCCTACTGCAGGGAGATGCATCAATAAGAGCCCTGGGGTTTGTGTATACCTCCCTCTATCACACCTCTCACTGTGGGCTCCCACAGTGCACAGAAATACACTGCAGAGTCCTCCAGTTGTGAAGCTGAGATGACAAGCTGGATGAAATTTCTTGTCTTCTGAAAATTCAGTGAGTAGCAACCTTCAGTGGCATTTTGGTGGTTGTAAGAATCCTGACGAATAAGGAGAATTATTGCCCCACTGCTGGGCTGCTTGTACCACAAGAGACTATAACGTGGTTTATTGGTGTTATATGTGCATTCCAGAGTGACAGTCCCCTTCTCCTGCACTAACATTGCTGGTTGGGCTTGAGTTACCTTCTGGGCAATACTGGATCCTGAAGGGAAAAAAACACAGAATCAGAGACTTCTGGAATACGTGATATGGCCAAAGAACTTCTGTTTTACACACTGTCAACCCTCCTTCCCAAGGTACCCACAAGATCCTGCCAATCTCTCTGGATGTTAAGTCATAGAGGAGACACATTCCCACAGGGACCATCCTTATCTAGCCACACGGAAGCCATGACCACCTTGAGAAGGTTGGAGAGCAACATGTTTGAGTTCTCCCACTAAAAGGAAAATGTCTTCTCCCTCTTCAACTTCAGGGCTCAGCACTGTGAGAAGAACCTGACTGGGTGAGGGAAGGATTGCTGGTTTTGTGCTGCTGTGGCCCCAGAACAGGAAACAGGGGTTTCCTGGTATAGCAAGTTGTGTGGGTCCTGTCATAATTCTCTGTGTTCTAGCTGAGAGACTCACTACCCCAAATCCATTTGTATTAGGCAACTTTTTCTTATTTAAATTCAGTTAGCCATCACATAGTACCTCACTAGTTTCAGATGTAGTGTTCAACAACTCATCAGTTGTGGACAGCACCCAGTGGGCATTAAGCAACTTTAACTAAAAACATTACAACTGAAAATAAACATGAGTAAAATTTATATTGAAATGAGGATTGTGGATCAATGGTTTAGCGAACTGTGATGTTTATTCATTGCATCTGTGATAAAAGTGGGTGGATGGCACTTACTGAAAATATGACAGGTAGGGCTCACTCTGGCAGCACATATACTAAAATTAGAATGATACAGAGAAAAATCAGCATGACCCTTGTGCAAGAATGACATGCAAATCCCTGAAGCATTCCATAATTTAAAAAAACTGCTTGTAATTAATTATGTAAACAACATAAAATGTAAGAATTATGAAAAAAGGGTTGTAAGAGTCATGTATGTTCACACTGTGTGATTTATTTAAGGTAGAAGTAAATCACACTATGATAAGAAGGCAAAGCATTTAGACTAATCACTGTAGCTCTTTCAATGTACCTATTATTATGCCTGTGTTCCTCCTCACTACCTACGTCTGTTCAGATGCCTATGTTGGAGCCAAAAGCAGAAAAATCTGATCATTCTCTGCTGAAGGGTTCAAGCTGTGGCCCTCAGACAATAGATCCACTGACCAAGGTCTCCTTCTCATTGTTTTGTCTCCACAGCTCAGCTCAGCTCTGTTCAGAAAGGCCAGAATGGACACCAAATTTTGGTCATAAGTTATCAGTCCTTTGAATTTATGGGTTTCCCTTACCTCAACTGAACCACAGTAAGCTTCCAAGCATCATATGCTCAGTTCTGAGACCCAAGGTGATCACTCCGTCTACTTGTATTCTTCCTTCTGCCTCAACACCCTCAACACACACATACACACATGCTCACCCGTGCACACACACACGTGTGTACCAACATGGGCAATGTTGTATTCCTCAATTATCTAAAAATACGTGGTTCTCCTTTTCCCCAACCCCTTCTGGAGGGCACAGCACACACTGAGGTGCTTCTACACCAGGACTGGGTTTCTCCTTATTTAGTCTCTCATGCAAGTTCACCCCTATCCATATACAGCTCATTTTCTAAAATTATGATGGCACTGTCTGCTGATAGGTTCTTTCCTGTTTCGTTTTCTGTTTTCAGCTTTCTGCTCTTTAGGATAGCTTTGCTAAAGTTCTAAAAGCATGTTAGATGCCTTTGGGTGGCTCATTCAGTTAAGCCTCTACATTCAGTTCAGATCATGATCTCAGTGTCCTAGGATCCAGACCCCTGTTGGGCTCACTGCTCAGTGGGAAGTGTGCTTCTCCCTCCCCCTTCTCCCTTTGCTTGTGCTCATGCACTCCCTCCATCAAATAAAGAAATAGTTGATTTCCAAAAAAGAGTATCAAAAAAATCAAGACATAAACATGTAATCGACCGTTAGTTTTTATTTATTTTTCTTTTTAAGATTTCAATTTTAAGTAATCTCTACCCAAAATGAGCTCAAACTTACAACCTGGAGAACCAGAATTCCAGCTCAAACCAGAGTCATCCAGGCACCCCTAGTCTACCATGTTTCTCAGAAGTCTAAGAAAACTCTTATTTTATATCCTTTGAATACTTCAAAGTACATGTTCACATGCATTTATATTTACAGAGGTTTAAATATAAAATATTCATTTTAAACCAATTAAATCAAAATTAACTAACCAAGAATATTTAACAAATATGTAAGGGAATATATTAATATTCTGATCATAGCTCATTTGTAAACTCTGCAATTAAGGAGAGAGTAATTAAAGAAGACTGAAATAATACTGGCAAAGTCTTGCACTGCAAAATAGACATTGCTTTTTCTATTATTTTTTATACATCTTCACACTCTCCCATACATTTTCCCAATCTCATGATTTGTGGCTCTCTCTGAGAAGTTGCAAAAAAGAGTTAGAGAAATCAATAGGATTTCCCTCCCAGTGTCACCTCTCTATCTATATCGTTAGGAAACCTCAATGCAAGAGCATTTTTTCTCACCATATTTCCAGGGCACTGAAAGCTATCTCCCTTGAGTTCTTACTGTCAGAAAGTCAACTTATCTATTTAATTGCCCAAGACATAAGCCACTTCCTCCATTCTGTTTCTGCCCCCCAAGCCTTCAAGTCAAGTATCATCTTGAGTCTATCACCTGATTTACTAGAAAAAAAAGCAGGGCAGAGGTCCCTGGCCTCTCTTTTCCTCGGTCAGGTACATGTGTTCCTCCTCCTTTCTTCCCTTCCCTTCTTTCTCTATTAAAACCTAGTTTGGCACTGATGATCTCCATCACCTCTCCTGCCATACTCTGTCAGGAAGACATTAGGCATCACCACCCTCTCAGGCACACCGTGTGTCTCTAAAAGTGTCATAGACACAGAAACACCTACGAGGGTGCCATGAACAACTTGTGGGGCTGGACGTTCACTGCAAGGATGACCACAAGACCACTTCATTGTTTTGTGACTCTACCTTGAAATTACTTACACTCTGGCTGAGGAACTCTTGGCATCAAACTGTTTTCAGTGGCACTAAGGAACACCTGGGGTTGGGGAATGTTATTTTGGCTCCTATGCTCTTGTTCTCTGTATGATTTTGTATCAACCAAACACTGAGGGACAAACAACCACAAACTGTGCTGGAACCAGAATGGATCAGGCAGAGACACTCAGCATCCAGGCCCCTTTCTGCTCAGAGTTTGTGTTCAGCTCCCCCTACAGTCCATATCACTGTGTCACTCAGGGCACAGTAGTACACAGCTGAATCTGAGGCTTTCATGAGCGTTTATCCAAGTGAAAGGATTTCAATTTGCGGTCGTAGGTGGCTTCAAATCCTTTGTTGCTTCCTTTCTCCTTGTCCTTCAAGGCTTTCAGGAGGAGCTCTAGACCTTCTCCTGGATACTGGACATACCAGAAAAGGGCAGGGTACCCTGATGCTGAATAAGTACAACTCATAGTCAGGAAAGCCTCTTCTAAGAGGGTCACTTGTCCTTCCGTCTGAGTCACTGGGTCTCCATGGGTTTCTCCTGAGGTAAAAGAAAAGAGACCTGTGTCACCTTGGGCATGAAGCTCTTGAATAAATTATAGTTAAACTTTTTACTGATACAAAAGAAAAAGAATCCAAATTTTAAGAAGGATTTTACTTACCAAGCATTAAGAGTACCACAGTCACAAAGCCCGGAGAACACTTCATCTCTGGAGTGTCACCTAAATAATGTTCTTCATTCTTACCATGAAGCAAGTTTGGAGTGACAGAGAAATGATCAGTGGAAGCCCACATTTCACACAGGAAATGTGATTGTGGTAGGAAGCTGCACCCCCTGGTGGACAGGGGCTGAAATGGGTGCTGGTTGGCCAGAATCCGTAAACACGGAAAAACAAGATCAAACTGGTCATGCAACTACTACTCCAGACTTCTTTACAAAATCCAGTCCCTTGAGAAGCATCATTAAAGTAAGTAGCTGAACTAATGAGTATCTCTTGGATATGTCAATTTACAAAAAATCATGTAGTTGATGTCAGTGAGTATGTTTTTAAGGTAGGTTACTGCTTCCAAAAACTATAAAGACAACAAGGTTTCTTAAGTTTCTAACTTTTCTTAACCCTTTCATGTATCTCCTGCATTCTACTAGAAAGGAATAGCAAATAAATTAATTATTTCATGTATTCATGAAATTTTTTTTAATTGTCATCAAAATAAAGTCTCAGATTTAAAAAGACACTGGTAGAAGCTAAGAAAAAATGTTTGAGCAGGTCATCATAAATATGAATTCCAAGATGGTCCTTATGTAAGCACTTCTCTAAAAACATAAAAACAAAACCAAGGAAAAGTTCAATTAATTCTATCTTGGTTGCAAAAAAATTGGCACTAAATTTTGTAAAGAATCACTATGAATGATTGATTTGATGATCCATGAGAACAAGATGTAGCAAAGCCAGGACAGCTGCCTAGTGCAGCCAAATGATACCAACGAACACTTGCTACAATCCACCAGAGACAACACTTCACACTGGGAATATACTGGATGCAACATTAAACCAAACACTAGTGGGGAGACTTTTCTAGGATGGCAGACTATAGCGGTCTCCATGCCTTTCTGGGAATGAAATCCCAAAAAATCTGGAAAGATGGGATATGCTCTGAAATACTGTCCTAAGGAAACATTTGAGTATCTCCAAAGGGATCTAACACAGTTGCATTCCATGCATGAGCTAAGAGTGTGGATGGGTAATAGTATTTTATTTTCTACATGGATTGAACCATTCTCTTTCCTGAAAGCCACAGCAATCACAAGAGTCAAATATCAGGGGTGCCTGGGTAGCTCAGTTGGTTGAGAATCTGCCTTCACCTCAGGTCCTGATCCCGAGGTCCTGGGATCAAGTCCCGCATCCTGCTCAGAGAGGACCCTCTTTTATTCCCTCTGGCTGCCACTCCCATGCTTGTGCTCGCTCGCTCTCTCTCTGTCAAGTAAATAAATATTTTTAAGAGTCAAATATCAATTGGATTTTGTGTTTAATGCCTATACCATTTCAAATACTCTCTAGAGGGCAGAGCAAATTTCTCTGGGAAAGTTAGGTAAAGATAGGACTCACATAGAAACTTCTCTTCTCTGATCACACCCAGATACTGTGGAAAAGTGGAAACAACAAATGCAATGTTAAACTGAAATGAGTTACTGTAGCAGTTATCCTTGAACTACTGTAGTCTGGTACAGCCTTAGCCTTTGTGGTCCTCTATCTTCCCTTACAAAGTCCTAGGATGTCTCACTTTGAACTGGTCACTGTAGCCCACATAACTCAGATATCCCAAACCATATCCATTCCAGCCTTCCCAAACTATTGAACTAGATAAGGAAAGCCTTGACATTCTTCCTTTCCTCACAGGTACAGGCTGCTCTGTGGACATTCATTTCATCACCATTACATGACCTAAGCCTTTGGTGCCCTGAACAAAATCCCAGAAAAAAACTGTCATTGAGAATTGTGAAATAACCTTATATGTATAATTTATTACTAATTCAGCAGATAAAGTAGAGGAAATGGTTCCTTGGTTACATGTTTATCAAATAATATGACAACCTACATTCTTCACTGACAGAAATTGGAAAATTTACTCATATTAGAGATCTTAAACTGAGGTTCTCTGGAGAATCAGCGGAAGCAGACAGTTCATGACGACTGTACACATAATATCCTAGGAAAAACACATGTAACTGTATGATGGAAAGCTCCATCTAAGATGATTAGAAAAGAATTCTCACCACCAGGCTCCTTGTTTTGTTGACTGTTTCCTTTGCTGTGCAGAAGCTCTTTATCTTGATGAAGTCCCAAAAACTAATGATGTATTGTATGGTGACCAACATAACACAATAAAAAAATACGAACTGAATAAAAGTTAAGGTTAAAGAAAAGAAGGAAAGAATTCTCCTAGATATTAGGAACCGCCAATTTTAATACTTTCCTTTGTATCCTTTTGAGGTTATTTTCATCTTTTAGACATATTTTCTCACTTTAATGGTAAAATCATAGATATTTCTGGTTATCCTGAATGTTTTCTCACTATTAAAATAAATTGCATGGGTATAGTCTTTATTTGAGACAATACCCACCCTGGTGTTATAGTTCTGCACAGACATTGCTAGTGCAAAAATGCTTAAAAATTATTGGATAAGGCCAACAGATACATGAAAAAGTGCTCCACATCACTTGACATCAGGAAAGTACAAATCAAAACCACACCAAATAGAATGGCTAAAATAAACACATCAGGAAACAACAGATGTTGTTTGAGAACAACAGAGAAAGGGGAACCCTCCTACACTGTTGGTGGGAATACAAGCTGGTGCAGCCACTCTGGGAAACAGCATGGAGGTTCCTCAAAAAGCTGAAAATAGAGCTACCCTACGACCCAGCAATCGCACTGCTGGGTTTTGACCCTAAAGATACTAATGTAATGATCCAAAGGGGCACATGCCCCTGAATGTTTATAGGCAATGTCCACAATAGCCAAACTGTGGAAAGAACCTAGATGTCCACCAACAGATGAATGGACAAAGAAGATGTGGTATGTATATAAATGGAATACTATGCAGCCATTAAAAGAAATGAAATCTTGCCATTGCAACGACGTGGATGGAACTAGAGGGTATTATGCTGAGCGAAATAAGTCAATCAGGGAAAGAAAATTATCATATGATCTCCCTGATATGAGGAATTTCAGAGGCAAAGTGGGGGATTTGGGGGGTAGGGAAGGATAAAATGAAACAAGATGGGATCGGGAGGGAGACAAACCATAAGAGACACTTAATCTCACAAAACACACTGAGGATTGCTGGGGGGAGCGGGTATGGAGAGGGTAGTTGGGTTCTGGACATTGGGGAGGGTATGTGCTATGGTGAGTGCTATGAAGTGTGTAAGCCTGACGATTCACAGACCTGTAACCCTGGGAGCAAATAGTACATTATAAGTTAATAAAATAATTAATAAATCAAATAATTAATTAATTGAAAAAAGGAAAAGTTAAAAAAAAGAATTATTGCATATGTTATTCACATCAACTCCTAGAAAAGCCAAATAATAACCATACCCTAATGCTACTGCTTCAGTGAATCTTCATCCATTAGATTACCCCTAAAATGTGAGAAAGTTTCTATTGATAAAAATTTAGAATGGAGTTTGTACAACTCAACTTGTGTACAGAATTTGACGCAACTTGATTATGAGAGATGAACTACCCTTCAACACCAATTCTGTATTATCAATTGCCAAATACATTTTGTAGAACTATAAATCAATTCTCTAACGGAATTCAAACACTTGTAATGATGAGCTTGTTCCAATGAAAATAACTTCAAATTTCAAAACTTTGGGGGTAGGAAACACTGAGACTGGTGACAGAGGTGAGGTCATGTGTGTGCCTGTGGCATGTGCTTCCTCCCGCCAAAACACACAGTTCTCAAAAGCTCATGTGTTGCATGCTCCAATCAATATGACATTTGTAAAACACAAAAATAAGAATAGGACAATATTTGTAAGGATTTGGGAATATGGAATTGTGTAATGGCAAAAGAATAGCACAAAGGACTTTTGGAGAGTAAACTATTTGGTATCATGATCTTATGATGGTTATATACAGATGAGGATCTTTACAATGTACTAATCCGTATAGATAAGGATCTATACAGTGTACTAATATTCAAAATTCAGAGACCTATACACCAAAGATAGTCACTTTTCCATATAATTCTTTTAAAATTAAAACTTTAGGGACACCTGGGTGGTTCAGTTGGTTAAGTGACTGCCTTTGGCTTAGGTCATAATCCCAGATCCTAGGAATGAAGCCCACACTGGCTCCCTACTCATCGGAGAGCCCACTTCTTCCTCTCACTCTGCCCCTCACCCCAGCTCCTCCACTCTCCCTCTCTCTCTCTTTCTCTCTCTCTCTCCCTTTCACTCAAATAAATAAATAGAATCTTTAAAAAAAGAAAAACACTTCAATTGATGTATTTTAAATTAATTATTAATTAAATAATTTAAACACCTAGATGAAAATGGCAAAATAGGAATTTTCTATTCTCTCCCTCCTCCCCACAAAAATCCACTGAGCTTCACAATCATACACTAAACTAAAGAAAGTGCCTATGAAAAAGTTCAGCAGAAAAGGCATAACACATTGTGGGGCCAAACTAGTCTGATCTTGACAGATAGTGGAGGGCACGACAAACAATTTGCTTTACCCTCCTCGTCCCTGCCCATGTGGCACAACTCTGAGCCAAGACACACCTTCCACCCTGTGATTTCCCCAATGGAGGGAAATGAGAACATCTGAATGAGCACAGGGCTCCCCAAGCTCCAGAGCATGCTGCCAAAGAGAACATTATTTCTATACCCATCCAGACCACTGAGGTGTACTGCTCACTGGTGAGTGGGGTGCACCTAGCAGAACAGCACCCTGGCTCCTGGAGGGCAGTAAAACAACATGGACCCTACAAATCACCACACAACCTCCAATAGGAATCTGTCCATGAGCAGATGGCATGAACCGACACTCTCTAAAGAAGACATACAAATAGCTAACAAACACATGGAAAAAATGTTTGACATCATTAGCCATCAGGAAAATTCAAATCAAAACCACAACGAGATACCACCTTACATCAGTTAGAATGGCAAAAATTGACAAGGCAAGAAACAACAAATGCTGGAGAGGATGTGAACAAAGGGGAACCCTCTTACACTGTTGGTGGGAAGGCAAGTTGGTAGAGCCACTTTGGAAAACAGTGTGGAGGTTCCTCAAAAAGTTAAAAATAGAGCTACCCTATTACCCAGCAATGGCACTCCTGAGTATTTACCCCAAAGATACAGATGTAGTGAAAAGAAGGGTCACATGCACCGCAATGTTCATAGCAGCAATATCCACAAGCTGAAATATGGAAGGAACTGTGAAGACCTTCAACAGATGAATGGATAAAGAAGATGTGGTCCGTATACACAATGGACTGTTACTCAGTCATCAGAAAGGATGAATGCCCACCATTTCCATTGACATGGATGGAACTGGAGGGGATTATGCTAAATGAAATAAGTCAAACAGAGAAAGACAATTATCATATGGTTTCACTCATATGTGGAACATAAGGAATAGCATGGAGGACATTAGGAGAAGGAAGGGAAAAATAAAGGCGGGGGGGAGTCAGAGAGGGACACCAACCACAAGAGCCTATGGACTAAGGGAAACAAATGGAGGGTTTCAGATGGGAGGAGGTGGGGAAATGGGTTAGCCCAGTGATGGGCATTAAGAAGGGCAGGTACTGCATGGAATATTGGATGTTATATGCAAACAATGACTCATGGAATGCTACATCAAAAACTAATGGTGTACTCTATGGTGACTAACATAACATAATAAAATAAAATAAAATGGAATCTGTCCCTGAGCAACTGGAGATGGCTTGTCTGCCGACTCCCACAAATGGTCCATGAGCACACACAACACTCAGTCTCTCCCCATACATCATCCCACCCAGTAATCTCCCACCAGTGCACACAGGGGGACAACAACAGTGAGCTTTTGGAGCTAGTGAGGGGGCTAGTGAGCTTGTGCAGAAAGCTGCCCCACTCTGCCAGACTGGGAGAAATCACATAAATTCAGTCAGCACCATCCTAGAGAAAGCAAACAAATAGGAGACTCTCAGCACTGAGTCTGGCTTCACAGGATCAAGAGAAGGCTTAAAAGTCTGTACTTCCTTGTTCCATGATATAGGAAAAAGCCAACTATGCTGAAGGTTTAAAGCCTGAATGTGTCTGGATCTGAGACTCAGTGCACACTCAGGCTAAAACACTTGTTTTCTTCCACTGCATCAATTCTCACCTCAGTCTGATCAAACATTCAAACCTGTAGGAACTGCACCCTCTGTCTTGCTTCTAATTGATTTAAGAGGAAACAAATGAATAATAAAAAAGCATACTTCCTTCTGACTCCATTATCAGGCTTGGAGGAAAGGCACCAACCAGGAGTCGTCTTCCTTCTATTGCTTAGGAGCTGGCAGTATAAGGAGGGAAAGAATCAAGCCCATTGACGTATTGGGCTACAGTTTCAACCTCCTTTGGTCAGATGTGATAAGCTGAATTTAATCTGAGGACTTCCCCAGTAAGAGAAAGCCAGTTACCAAATACTGGAGGAACCACTGTCGCCCTACCAATTACCAATATATCCATCGTTAGTTAGGAAGACTTGGAGGGACCTTGAAAGGACCCTACTACCCTTGAGCAGAGGTGGGAGAATGAGAGAATGAAATATTTACTCAGTTTGCTTCATTCCATTGATTTATCTGCAGCACTAGAGAATTATTTCTTTTAAATAAAGGTTGTGGATCTGAGGGTTTTGAAGAGGTGGGGGTGTGGGAGGTTGGGGGAGCCAGGTGGTGGGTATTAGGGAGGGCATGTATTGCATGGAGCACTGGGTGTGGTGCAAAAACAATGAATACTGTTATACTAAAAGAAATAAAAAATAAATAAAGGTTGTGGTTAATATTATTTAATTCAGTTGAACATGAACATGTGGAGGGAGGTTTGTAGCACGTCATCTCTACATTAGCCATTAGTCCAAATGCCTTTGTGCAATCTACTAATAGTAAGGTGGCTGACACATGCATACAAAAATTTTCCCATATATCTCAGAAATAAAGGCTTTCATTATGATAACAAGAAATTACAAGTTCAAGAATAAATTGAATAATCTTCTAACAGCACAGCATCATTAAGAAAAAGAGACATAAAAATGGAAAGAAACAGTGTGTTCTCAATCAAATATTTACATATGCACTTTAAGGACTTTTATTTTTCACAAATCAATTTGTAAATATAATTCAAACAGAAACCTTAAATTAAAATTATGAGTCAGTAACAGAATTGTCTCTTCCTTCTTTTGTTAACATCTACTGATAATCAATTATGTGGAAAAGTTTTCCTAGGTACATAAAGTATACAAATGAATGAAATACAAAATTCTGTCTCCTAAATTGTATGAGGCAATTATTGTGAACAGATACAGAATTTTGTAAATGAAAATATATTTCTGAGATTTATCTGAAGCTCACATTGTCAAATCACTCCTTATCTTGATTTCCCTCAAACACACAAATAGTACATACCAGCCCTAGGCTCCAAAGGAAAACCTATGACCTAATTCCTGAACAAGAAAGTAATCAAAGCACATAGAAATGGTGGTCAAATTTTGTCTTAAATACAGAGTAACAAAATTAAATGAAACTCTATTTAATTAAATACCTCACAGAGGTATTTAATGCACTAATTAAGTGCACTAATAATGCACTAATTAAGTAAAAACTTAAAAATCAACTTTTTAAGAATTTTTTATTTTTTAATTAACACATAAAGTATTATTAGCCCAGGGGTACAGGTCTGTGAATGGCCAGGTTTACACACTTTGTAAGCACATACCTTCCCCAATGTCCGTCACCAACCACCCTCTCCCTACCCACCTTCCCCCAGCAACCCTCAGTTTGTTTTGTGAGATTAAGAGTCTCTTATGGTTTGTCTCCCTCCCGATCCCATCTTGTTTCATTTATTCTTTTCCTACCCCCCAAACCCCCCACATTGCCTCTCAACTTCCTCATATCAGAGAGATCATATGATAATTGCCTTTCTCTGATTGACTTATTTCGCTCAGCAAAATACCCTCTAGTTCCATCCATGTGGTCGCAAATGGCAAGATTTCCTTTCTTTTGATGGCTGCATGGTATTCCATTGTATATATAGACTACCTCTTCTTTATCCATTCATCTGTTAATGGACATCTAGGTTCTTTCCATAGCTTGCCTATTGTGGACATTGGTGCTATGAACATCTGGGTGCATATGACCCTTGGATCACTACATTTGTATCTTTAGTATAAATTGCCAGTAGTGCGATTGCTGGGTCATAGGGTAGCTCTATTTTCAACTTTTTGAGGAACCTCCATGCTATTTTCCAGAGTGGTTGCAACAGCTTGCATTCCCACCAACAGCGTAGGAGGGTTCCCCTTTCTCCAGATCCTTGCCAGCATCTGTCATTTCCTGACTTAATTTTAGTTAATTGTCTAGTGTGAGGTGGTATCTCATTGTGGTTTTGATTTGTATTTCCCTGATGCCGAGTGATGTGGAGCACTTTTTCATGTGTCTGTTGGCCATCTGGATGTCTTCTTTGCAGAAAGGACTGTTCCTGTCCTCTGCCCATTTGTTGATTGGATTATTTGTTCTTTGGGTGTTGAGTTTGATATGTTCTTTATAGATTTTGGATACAAGCCCTTTATCTGATATGTTATTTGCAAATATATTCTCCATTCTATTGGTTGTCTTTTGACTTTGTTAACTGTTTCCTTTGCTGTGCAAAAGCTTTTGATCTTGATGAAGTCCCAATAGTTCATTTTTGCCCTTGCTTCCCTTGCGTTTGGCGATGTTCCTAGAAAGAAGTTACTGTGGCTGAGGTCGAAGAGGTTGCTGCCTGTGTTCTCCTCAAGGATTTTGATGGATTCTTTTCTCACATGGAGGTCCTTCATCCATTTTGAGTCTATTTTTGTGTGTGGTGTAAGGAAATGGTCCAGTTTCATTTTTCTGCATCTGGCTATCCAATTTTCCCAATACCATTTGTTGAAGAGACTGTCTTTATTCTATTGGACATTCGTTCCTGCTTTGCTGAAGATTAGTTCACCATAGAGTTGAGGGTCTATTTATGGACTCTCTATTCTGTTCCATTGATCTGTATGTCTGTTTTGGTTCCAGTACCATACTGTCTTGATGATGACAGCTTTGTAATAGAGCTTTAAGTCTGGAATTGTGATGCCACCAAATTTGGCTTTCTTTTTCAAACTTCCTCTGGCTATTCGAGGTCTTTTCTGGTTCCATATAAATTTTAGGATTATTTGTTCCATTCCTTTGAAAAAAATGGATGGGATTTTGGTAGGGATAGCATTAAATGTGTAGATTGCTTTAGGTAGCATAGACATTTTCACAATATTTGTTCTTCCAAACCATGAACATGGAACATTTTTCCATTTCTTTGTGTCTTCCCTAATTTCTTTCATGAGTACTTTATATTTTTCTGAGTATAGATTCTTTGCCTCTTTGGTTAGGTTTATCCCTGGGTATCTGATGGTTTTGGGTGCCATTGTAAATGGGATTGACTCCTTAACTTCTCTATCTTCTGTCTTGTTGTTGGTGTAAATAAATACAACTGATTTCTGTGCATTGATTTTATATCCTGACACTTTACTAAATTCCTGCACAAGTTCTAGCAGATTTGGAGTGGAGTCTTTTGGGTTTTCCACATATAGTATTATATCATCTGCAAAGAGTGATAGTTTGACTTCTTCTTTGCCTATTTTGATGCCTTTAATTTCTTTTTGTTGTCTGATTGCTAAGGTTAGGACCTCTAGTACTATGTCGAATAGCAGTGGTGATAATGGACAGCCCTGCCGTGTTCCTGACCTGAGCAGCAAAGATCTCAGTTTTTCTCCATTGAGAATGATATTCATGGTGGGTTTTTCGTAGATGGCTTTGATGATATTGAGGTAAGTACCCTCTATCCCTATACTTTGAAGAGTTTTGATCAGGAAAGGATGCTGTACTTTGTCAAATGCTTTTTCAGCATCTATTGAGAGTATCATGTGGTTCTTGTTCTTTTGTTTATTAATGTATTGTATCACATTGATTGATTTGTGGATGTTGAACTAACCTTGCAGCCCTGGAATAAATCCGACTTGGTCGTGGTGAATAATCCTTTTAATGTACTGTTAGAACCTACTAGTTAGTATTTTTGTGAGAATTTTTGCATCTCTGTTCATCAAAGATATTGGTCTGTAATTCTCTTTTTTGATGGGTCCTAGTCTGGTTTTGGGATCAAGGTGATGCTGGCCTCATAAAATGAGTTTGGAAGTTTTCCTTCCATTTCTATTTTTTGGAACAGTTTCAGGAGAATAGGTATTAATTCTTCTTTAAATGTTTGGTAGAATTCCCCTGGGAAGCCGTCTGGCCCTGGGCCCTTGTTTGTTGGGAGATTTTTGATGACTGCTTCAATCTCCTTACTGGTTTTGGGTCTGTTCAGGTTTTCTCTTTCTTCCTGGTTCAGTTGTGTAGTTTATATGTCTCTAGGAATGCATCCAGTTCTTCCAGATTGTCAAATTTGCTGGCCTATAGTTCCTCATAATATGTTCTTGCGATTGTTTGTATTTCTCTGGTGTTGGTTGTGCTCTCTCCTCTTTAATTCATGGTTTTATTTATTTCTGTCCTTTCTCTTTTCTTTTTGGTAAGTCTGGCCAGGGGTTTATCAATCTTATTAATTCTTTCAAAGAACCACCTCCTAGTTTCATTGATTTGTTCTATTGGGTTTTTTTTGGTTTCTATTTCATTGATTTCTGCTCTGATCTTTATTGTTTCTCTTCTCCTGATGGGTTTAGGCTTTCTTTGTTGTTCTTTCTCCAGCTCCTTTAGGTGTATGGTTAGGTTGTGTATTTGAGACCTTTCTTGTTTCTTGAGAAAGGCTTGTATCACTATATATTTTCCTCTCAGGACTGCCTTTTTTGTGTCCCACAGATTTTGAACTGTTGTGTTTGAACTGTGTTGTGTTGTGAACTGTTGTGTTTTGAACTGTTGTGTTTGAACTGTTGTGTTTTCATTATCGTGTGTTTCTGTGAATTTTTTCAATTCTTCTTTAATTTCCTGGTTGACCCATTCATTCTTTAGAAGGAGGCTCTTTAGTCTCCATGTATTTGGGTTCTTTCCAAATTTCCTCTTGTGATTGAGTTCTAGCTTCAGTGCATTGTGATATGACAATATGCAGGGAATGATCCCAATCTTTTGATAACGGTTGAGACCTGATTTATGACCCAGGATGAGATCTATACTGGAGAATGTTCCATGTGCACTAGAGGAAAATGTGTATACTGTTGCTTTGGGATGGAATGCTCTGAATATGTCTGTGATGTCCATCTGGTTCAGTGTGTCATTTAAGGCCTTTATTTCTTTGTTGATCTTTTGCTTGGATGATCTGTCCATTTTAGTGAGGGGAGTGTTAAAGTCCCTACTATTATCGTATCATTGTCGATGTGTTTCTTTAATTTTGTTATTAATTGGCTTATATAGTTGGCTGCTCCCATGTTAGGGGCATAGATATTTAAAATTGTTAGATCTTCTTCTTGGATAGACTCTTTCAGTATGATAAAGTGTCCTTCCTGATCTCTTATAGTCTTTGGCTTAAAATCTAATTGATCTGTTATAAGGATTGCCACCCCAGCTTTCTTTTGATGTCCATTAGCATGGTAAATTGTTTTCCACCCCCTCACTTTAAATCTGGAGGTGTCTTTGGGTCTAAAATGAGTTTCTTATAGACAGCATATTGATGGGTTTTGTTTTTTTATCCATTCTGATACCCTGTGTCTTTTGATTGGGGTATTTAGCCCATTTACATTCAAGGTAACTATTGAGAGATATGAATTTAGTGCCATTGTATTGCCTATAAGGTGAATATTACTGTATATTGTCTCTGTTCCTCTCTGGTCCACTACTTTTAGCCTTTCTCTTTGCTTAGAGGACCCCTTTCAATATTCCTGTAGAGCTGGTTTGGTGTTTACAAGTTCTTTTAGTTTTTGTTTGTCCTGGAAGCTTTTTATCTCTCCTTCTATTTTTCAATGATAGATATACCTGGATATAATATCCTTGGCTGCATATTTTTCTCATTTAGTGCTCTTCTGACTATACCATGCCAGTTCTTTCTGGCCTGCCAGGTCTCTGTGGATAAATCTGCTGCCAATCTAATATTTTTACCATTGTATGTTACAGACTTCTTGTCCCAGGCTGCTGTCAGGTTTTTCTCTCTGTCAATGAGACCTGTCAATTTCACTATTAGATGATGGGGACATATTCTTATTGATTTTGAGGGGGCTCTCTGTGCCTCCTGGATTTTGATGATTTTTTTGCAATATTAGGGAAATTCTCTTATGCCCTTTGCCATATTAGGGAAATTCTCTACAATAATTCTCTCCAATATACCTAATGCTCCCCTCTCGCTTTCTTCTTCTTCTGGAATTCCAATTATTCTAATGCTGTGTCATCTTATGGTATCACTTATCTCTCAAATTCTCCCCTCGTGGTCCAGTAGTTGTTTGTCTCTCTTTTGCTCAGCTTCTTTATTCTCTGTCATTTGGTCTTCTACATAACTAATTCTCTCTTCTGCCTCATTTATCCTAAGAGTAAGATCCTCCATTTTTTATTGCACCTCATTAATGGCTTTTTTTATTTCAACTTGGTTAGATTTTAGTTCTTTTTCTTCCTCCAGAAAGTGCTTTTATTTCTCCAATGTTTCTCTAATATCTTCCGTGCCTTTTTTGAGCCCATCTAGCACCTTGAGAATTGTCATTCTGAACTCTAGATCTGACATATTACCAATATCCATATTGATTATGTCCCTAGTCTTTGGTACTGCCTCTTGTTCTTTTGTGTGTGTGTGTGGTGAGTTTTTCCACTTTGTCATTTTATCCAGATAAGAATATATGAAGGAAATGGTGCTGGGAAAATTGGATAGTTATATGTAGAAGAATGAAACTCGACCATTCTCTTACACTGTACACAAAGATAAACTTGAAATGGATAAAAGACCTCAACGTGAGACAGGAAAACATCAGAATCCTAGAGGAGAACATAGGTAGTAACCTCTTCAATATCAACCACAGCAACTTCTTTCAAGATATGTCTCCAAAGGCAAAGGAAAGAAAAGAGAAAATGAACTTTTGGGACTTCATCAAGATCAAAATCTTCTGCACAGCAAAGGAAACAGTCAATAAAACAAAGAGGCAACCCACGGAATGGGAGAAGATATTCACAAATGACAGTACAGACAAAAGGTTGATATCCAGGATCTACAAAGAACTTCTCAAACTCAACACACACAAAACAGATAATCATGTCAAAAAATGGGCAGAAGACATGAACAGACACTTCTCCAATGAAGA